>NC_090266.1:157092809-157302809 GCF_040414725.1 Anabrus simplex
CACGAATATCACGGACAACCATCGCGAAGGCAGGCCCGCAACGTCCAGGACCCGTGCAAAGGTCAACAGTGTGAATGCGATCGTTAGAGAGAACCGGCGCATTGAACTGAGAGAAATCGCGACGCAGCTGAACATGTCGTATGGCAGTGTGTTCGCCATTGTTCACGAGGACCTTGGATATCGTAAGCTGTGTCAAATATGGGTCCCACGTGTTCTCACCGATGAGCACAAGGGACAACGTTTCCAATCCTCCCTGGCATTTTTGCAACGCTATGCCGCAGACGGCAACGGGTTTCTGCGGCGAATCGTCACAGGCGACGAAACGTGGGTCCACCACTTCACCCCTAAAACGAAGAGAACATCAATGGAATGTGTGCACCCCTCATCACCACAACGAAAGAAGGCCAATGTTCAACCTTCAGCCGGTAAGGTTATGGCGACAGTGTTCTTTGACATGGATGGTTTGCTGCACGTGGAATTCATGCCGAAAGGAACGACGATCAACGCGGCGTCGTATTGTCAAACGTTGCACCGTTTGCGTAAAGCGATTAAAGGGAAGCGCTGGGTGAAATTGAGCGCCGGTGTGATTTTGTTGCACGATAACGCAACACCTCACAAGGCCCGCCAAACGAGAGAACTGCTGCAGCGTTTCAAGTGGGAGGTCTGGCAACATCCACCCTACAGTCCCGACCTAGCGCCATGTGACTCATCTGTTCGGTAAGCTTAAAACGGAGCTCGGTGGTCGACGTTTCCAGACCGATGAGAAGGTGAAGGCTTCTGTCTCCGAGTGGATGCAGAACGCTGGAGGAAATTTCTATGCATCCAGCATCGACAAGTTGGTTGTGCGTTCGCAGAAATGTTTGGAGTCTCTTGGAAACTATGTGGAAAAGTGACGTTACAGTGTCGTTATAGTCGTGTTGCTGTTGTATAGCTGGTGTAGTAAATGACCATAACTGGGAAGTGTAGCTTATTTTTTGATCTGCCCTCGTATATAACAAACACTATGACAAACCTGTAAAAATACACACTATTGAACTAAGAATGATATGTTTCTTTCTACAGGAACATACTCACATTCTATCAGATCACTTTAAATCATGCGAATGTATGTAAAATATTGTTTACACAGTCCGCCTGTGTGCTGCAATGGTTAGTGTGATTAGCTGTCACCCTCCTGAGACCCGGGTTCGATTCCCGGCTCTGCCACGAAATTTGAAAAGTGATACGAGGGCTGGAATGGGGTCCACTCAGCCCCGAGACGTCAACTGAGTAGAGAGGAGTTCGATTCCCACCTCTTCCATACTCGAAGTGGTTGCGCGTGGTTTCCAACTTCTCCTCCAGGAGAATACCAGGATGGTACCTAACTTAAGGCCACGGCCGCTTTCTTCCCTTTCCTTGGTTATCCCTTCCAATATTCCCATTTCCCCACAAGGTCCCTGTTCAGCAAAGCAGGTGAGGACGCCCGAGCAAGGTGTTGGTCCTCCTTCCCAGTTGTATCCCCCGACCCAAAGTTTCATTCTACAGGACACTGTCCTCGAGGCGGTATTGGTGGGATCCTTCGCTGAGTCCGAGAGTAAAAAACCAACCCTGGAGGGTAAACGGATTAAGGAAGGAAGGAAGAAAGAAAGAAAGAAAGAAAGAAAGAAAGAAAGAAAGAAAGATTTAAAGTGATCTGATAGAATCTGAGGATGTTCTTGTAGAACGAAACATGTTATTATGTGTTTAATAATGTGTATTTTTTAAAGGTATATCATAGTGCTATATGTTATAGTATTTGAATTTGTGTGTTTTACAAACTGAAAATGTCTTAAGTTACATACATACAGTATGACTTATTGCAACCATCGACGATGGGAATTCCAATTATATGTCGTTTCCTATCATGGTGAAGTTCCTCTTTAGAGCGAAAAAATAGTGGGGTTTGAAACCCACATCACTTGTTGACATTTGAACAAATGATGACTTTCTAAAGATGGTTGATAACATTTTGGCACCTTATGGAAAGTCAAAGTTCCCATGGAGGGAATTAGATATTTTTCCACCAATAGAGCATTTCAGCATATATGCTCTGTTGGTGGATAAATATCTAATTCCCTCCATGGGAACTTAGAATTTCCATTCGGAATTGCTAGGCGGGCATTAATTCCATTGTGGATTTTTATCTCCCGTATGCAGTTATCAGACTGTGCCTCTTAAATAGGCTTCTGATAAGTTCACCTGCATACACCCCAGCGTCAGTGGGTAGGGTCTGACACATCCCACTCTGAAGAGTCTAGTGTCAGACTTAAGACGAAACGCTGGTTAATAGAGCAAACGCCTGAAAAGCCACGCATCTAATTTTTAATCTGATTTTTGGCACCTTGTCAATTTAAAAAAATGTTTCCGGTGGGGAGCTATAGTTTGTTTTGCCGATTGAAAATATTAATGAATTCAAAATTGATAGTTTTCAGGATGCTCAATTACCAAAAATCCAGCGTTTTGCCTCAGTTGTGCAGTGGGCTTGTCAGCTGGGTTTCCACAGCTTTCCAAGACTACTAGTACGGTGTTGAGACACGACTGCTCTAATTGTGTAAAGTCCTTTGTAGCACAATAGAGCGACAGTACACTAATGTTTACATTACACCGACACAGGTAGGACTTATTCCGACGATGGGCTAGGAAAGGGCTAGGAGTGGGAAGGAAGTGACCGTGGCTTTAATTAATTAATATTTGCCTGGTGTGAAAACGAAAAACCACGGAAAGCCATCTGCAGGTCTGACTACAGTGGGGCTCGAACCCACTATCTCACGAATGCAAGCTGACAGCTACGTGACCCAAACCACACAACCACTCGCTCGGTAACGAAGGATTCTAGGAACAGATGTGTGGTCACAGATGTTGCAAAATTACGATTATTCGATGATGTTAACAATGGGACATGATGGCTGAGTGACATTGTCAAAGGCTTCTCACCTAAGTGCCCAGTTTGAATTGTTGAAATAACAAATCATGTTTTAGTAGTTATACCATTCACTGATCTCATTCATCCACACGTGACTACCAACACAGGCGTTGTTCCTCAAGCTGGTCGTATGTGGGTCATCTTCTTCTTGGGCTTTACCCCAGTTTTCTCGGATAGGTCGTATGGGTGTATTCCTGTGGTGGCTGGTAGTGTGATGCGTTGTGTGGAGATGAAGAGATGTGAAAGACGAACAGGTAACGCCCAGAACCCGAGCTATATGCAGTTAAAATCCCCGACCCAGACAACAATCTAACCCGGGGCCCTCTTAACCAAAGCCGAAGGCTACTACGCTAACTATTCAGACAAGGATCCGGAATGGGTGTCATGTTGTTCCTAAATAATAATAATAATAATAATAATAATAATAATAATAATAATAATAATAATAATAATAATAATATCAAGCGAGTTGGCCATGCGGTCAGCGGCGCGCAGCTGTGAGCTTGCACTCGGGGGATGGTGGGTTCGAAACCCACTGTCGGCAGCCCTGAAGATGGTTTTCCGTGGTTTCCCATTTTCATACCACGCAAACGCTCAGGCTCTACGTTAATTAAGGCCGCGGCCACTTCCTTCCTACTCCTAGCCCTTTCCTTTCCCATCGTCGCCATAAGACCTATCTGTATCGGTGCGAGGTAAAACAACTCGTTAATAATAATAATAATAATAATAATAATAATAATAATAATAATAATAATAATAATAATAATAATAATAATAATATGATTTCTTTACATTCTACACCTGACGAACCGAGCTCGATAGCTGCAGTCGCTTAAGTGCGGCCAGTATCCAGTATTCGGGAGATAGTAGGTTCGAACCCCACTGTCGGCAGCCCTGAAGATGGTTTTCCGTGGTTTCCCATTTTCACACCAGGCAAATGCTGGGGCTGTACCTTAATTAAGGCCACGGCCGCGTCTTTCCCACTCCTAGCCCTCTCCTGTCCCATCGTCGCCTTAAGACCTATCTGTGTCGGTGCGACGTAAAGCAACTTGCAAAAAAAAAAAACACCTGACGAAGAAGAAAAGTGAAGACCGAAGACCTAATACCTTTTCGATTGTTCTATGAGAGTGATGTAGATTATATGGTAAGGGAATACTTCAATGATGTATATGTGAATTATAGTTCTACATACTGTACAAGTTAATGGTTCACAAGGGGTCAATAATCCTTTTCAATGAATGGATGTCACTGAAGGTTAACTCCAATCAATTGTAAACGATCGGATGATAACTTGATTGCCATCTAACTGTCACATGTACAACTGAGACTGTGGCGTATGATCCACTATTGATGTATCTTTCAGAAGATCAAACTTCTACGCTCGATTTGCTGGGTTTTGCATATATCCACAAGTCGAGTAATCTATTATTCAGGTTTTTACTTTCATGTTTTGTTCTCTCCACAGTTATCATAGAAAAGAATCATTCGTGGTTTCTCGTCACATAGCTAAGAAGTTCATTTAAAACCTTTCCGCCGGACGAAGCCCCTCCTCATGTTTTACCCGCTTCACTGAGCGAGGGAGGCAGGTAACCAATGCGGTAACGCAGCCACGACACTTCCGCTGTCTCTAATGAATAATATTATTTATAAACATGACACTGTATAGGCTTTTTATGTCGTGTCAAGCCTATACAGTATCATGTCTATAAGTACTGGCCGTGAAAGCATCAATGGCAATAATATTATTTGTTTAACGTCTGTTGTAACTAACAGTATTGTTAACAGGCTCCTAATTTACACCTATTTCAATCACTTCAGGGCATATGGGACATTCCACGTGAAATCGGACATAAAAAAGTAATATCTCAGGAAAGTGAAATGGTTGGAGATATTCCTTTCTGCACAATATCAGCTTTAAATAATGAATATGGTAGGCTATATTTTTCCAACAGTCAACTTTTGACATATGTTATGAACAGACTGTTAAAGATAGGACCTTCAATTCTTTACAGATGTAAATATAATACTATCTAGTATACAATAATATATATGTGACAGTTTATTTATTTATTTATTTATTTAATAACGTGTTCTGGAATATATATTAAATTTAACCTATTTCCCCATATTAAGAATATTTTGAAAGTCATTATGGTTTCCTCTTCGAAGAAGGAGGAAAAACTGCGTTTACAAAACTTTAAGGGGCCCTCCTATGATTGTATTGTCGGGCTGAGTGGCTCAGACGGTTGAGGCGCTGGCCTTCTGACCCGAACTTGGCAGGTTCGATCCTGGCTCAGTCCGGTGGTACTGAAGGTGCTCAAATACGTCAGCCTCGTGTCGGTAGATTTACTGACACGTAAAGATCTCTTGCGGGACTAAATTCCGGCAAATACCATTGGACTGAGCCAGAACCGAACCTACCAACTTGGGATCAGAAGTCCAACGTTTTACCGTCCGTGCTGCTCAGCCCGGCTCATTGTGATAAAATATGTACCGTTGCCTTTGAGACAATGCAAACATTTTCCAGTGAGTAAATACACAGCGAGCGCAATAATCGCAATTCTTTATTCATTCTTTATTCGCATATCATTCACGGCCCCATAAAATTGACAACGCAGATTTATTCAATTGCCGAAAACAAAAACATTGATGCGTTTATATATTTTTCATCCATTTTGGGATAAAAATGAAATTAACATTTTTAATTACTATCTCAGCAATACTACGACAAACCAACATGATTTACGTGTAATATAAAAACTTTGAAAGCCTATGCTATGTGTGTGAAAATAACCTCACTCAAATTTCTATCTCTAAGGATAACTGAAATATGAAGTTACGAAAAATATTATACGATAATTGAAAAGACTCTCCCCGTGAGCGCTATTACAGTTGGGAAAATATTTTTGACATAACCTTGATTTTATTTTTATTTTTAAAATTTGCTTAACGTCGCACCGACACAGGTAGGTCTTCCTGCGACGATGGGATAGGGAAGGGTTAGGAGTGGGAAGGAAGCAGCCATTGCCTTAATTAAGGTACTTCCCCAGCATTTGCCTGGTGTGAAAATGGGAAACTACGGAAAACCATCTTCAGGGCTGCCGGCAGTGGGAGTCGAACCCACTATCACCCGGATGCAACCTTGATTTTGAAGCTTTTGATATCTACCTTAACCTTTTGTTTTTGTAATAATAATAATAATAATAATAATAATAATAATAATAATAATAATAATAATAATAATAATAATAATAATATTGGTTTTACGCACCACTAACTACGTTTACGGTTTTCGGAGACACCGAGGGGCCGGAATTTATTCCCTCAAGAGTCCTTTTACGTGGCGATAAATCTACCAACACGAGCCTCATGTATTTGAGCACCTTCAAGTACCATTGAAATGAGCCGGTATCGAACCCACAATCTTGAGCGAAGAAGGCCATTTTGCAGTATTTTGTCCAGCTTGATATGGAATGTCCTATATGAACGTGGAGTCACCACCATTGTCCTATCACAACACTCACATACGAAGAGAATGAATTTCTTGCCTGATTTTATTGGAATATGAGACAGACTTCATAACACAGTGTAATGTCACATTAATGAACATAACCGTAGGACGTATTTAATGTTGTTAAAATATGGAGCACAGGATACATTTTGCTGCCAAAATAGACGATATGAACAGTGCAATATAAAATAAAGAACATTGTTTATTTTATTGCTTGCGAATTTTATTTTGAAACCTTATAACATGAAAATATTTAGAAATGAGTAGAACTTCCACTTCTTGATGTTCTTCCCTGTTAATTGAATCACTTCCATTCATTTCCACGGAAAATTCCAACCACTGGTCTTCAGATATCGTCAGCAGTCTAGGGTGAATACAGCAGTGAGTCAGAGAGTGGTCTTCATATAAATATACTCGACATTTTGTGAACACTGATAAATTGTATACAGAGTGTAAACAGAAGCACACCGATAAATTGTGAGGGGTGATAAGAGAAAAAAATAACTTTCTCTGAAGGGGGTTATGTTCGTAAAAAGTCAAATTTTGAAATTTGAATAAATTAGAAATGAAATTTTAATGACAAAATGGATCACGTTTCTGTAAATAAAGGTACTGTATATTATGTCTTGCATGCAATCTGGTTAGCAATTCGTGATCAAAAACAGAGATAATTTAGGTGTGCATTTCAAATCCTGGCAAGTTAAACTTTGCTAACGATTTTCTTATTGGGAGGGATCGCACCAAGTAGGAGGACAGCGACTTTTCCCTTTAATATGTTGACTTAGAATCCATCTTCCACCCCTCGACATTTAGTGGCGCGCCTTGTTGCACTTTGTATGCTTACCGTTATGGATTAAATAAGACATTTCTTACCGCAGATAGACGTGAAGACAGAATAGGAAAAAAGTAGTTTAGGGCAAAGGGAAGAGGATTCTTGTTATTCTTGGTTTTATGTCACTCCTACTCAGAGAATTCTTATAGCGACGATGGGATAGGACTAAGAAGGTAGCGACCATAGTTTTAACTAAGGTATAGCCCTAGTATTTACCTGGCGTGGAAATGGGAAAGCACGAAAACCACCTTCGGAGCTGCCGGCAATGGGGTTCGAACCCACTATCTCCTTAATGCAAGCTCACAGCTACATGACACGAACAGTGCAGCGAAAGGAGAAATAAAAATGGACACTCGTTGGGGCAAGGGAGGCCTCGAAGCTATTGATATGTCCAGTAAGCCACAACGTAACCATTGCAATGGGAGTACATGTGATAGGAAGTTCTACTGTAGAGCCAAGGCGGGCACAATTAGCTCCAGCTCAGGCAGGTAAAGGAGCCGTGTGAGCGCTAGCCTAGCAGCGGCCTGTAGTTACAACTAAAGGAGGGGCCTGAATCAAAACAGATTTAAACTTTTAACAGTTGTATTGTGCCTGATGTCTCGTTCTATTCAGTGCATTAGACTATGGCGAGGAAACAAAAATAAGTTACTTGGGGTAAAATAAGTTATTTTGTGTATACAGAGGTACTCAAAATTCCGTTAATATTTGGCGAGGCAATACTTCACGGAATACTGGAGGTAGATAGGTAATAATTGTCACACATGATTGGCATGATATAGGGTTTTATTGACACCAAAATAAATAACACAAAAAGACCAACAGATGGTGCTGGACAACAACACGTCAGGTACAAATGACCACATATACTTGACATGGGATTTTATTGATACCAACGATGAGTGCACAAACAGGCCAACAGATGGCGCTGGGCAGCAACACTTCAGTAATGCCGCATGAGATCCATGTACGGTATAAAAGGAGCTGTTGGTGAGAGAGGGCGTCAGATGCGACCTGCAATCGTGTCATATCATGCTTGGCCTCTCCGGTCCCCCGACCTCAATCTGTGTGATTATTGTCCCTCGAATACAGGTATTGTTGATGAATGACTGCCGGCATGTTGACCATAAAGAACATCTTCTTTGCTAAACCTCGATTGTTATGCTAATAATTGCTTGTGTATCGGATGAAGCGCCGTCTGTTGGTCATTTTGTGTACTTTATTTTTGTATCAATAAAACCTCATGTCATGCCAATCATGTGTGTCAGTTAATACCTCTCTACCTCCAATGTTCCGTGAAGTATTGCCTCGTCAAGTGTTAACGGACTTTTGTGCTATTTGCTTTACGTCGCACCGGCACAGATATGTTTTATGGCGACGATGGGATAGGAAAGGCCTAGGAAGTGGAAGGAAGCGGCCGTGGCCTTAATTAAGGTACAGGCCCGGTATTTACCTGGTGTGAAAATGTGAAACCACGGAAAACCATCTTCAGGGCTGCCGACAGTGGGGCTCGAACCCACTATCTCCCGATTACTGGATACTGGCCGTACTTAAGCGACTGCAGCTATCGAACTCGTTAAAACGGACTTTTAGGTCACTCTGTACAAACGCCATGTGCTAAGTAAATATTTAATTATATTAATTTAATTAGGTTATGTGTAGGAAACAGAATTAATTATTTTGACAATTAAATACTCCTTTGACTACTAACTGTAGTCATGGAAATACTATAGATCAACATAAAGGGTGGTTTTTAAATTATAAATTCTTCCTCTACCTAGAGGCTACCTGAAGACAAAGAATAAACAATACAATGAATACTGATTTAAATAAAATTAGTTTGTACAGAACTCAAAAAATTTAAAAAGGATTGTGAAATTGGATCTACAACTTTAAAGAAGTATAAATAACAATTAGTGAAGTTCAAAGCTACAAAACAATTTTAAATGTTATAAGAACATTTGAGAAACAATTCGTACAAAACTTAGAAAATACGTATAATTCGGACTTGAGGTCATGAGAGAGACCTTCTGAGAGCTTTTAGCCCCCAATCCACGAGTTCGTCAGTGCGGATCCCTAAGACTCTCACGGTAACCGACAAACAAACTGTACGATTATACTGCGTAAACTCAGCCAGGGTGCAATGATGTGGCTATGCTTGCGCCTTGTCTCCGAATATCGCCATCTAGTGTTTACATCACAAACTATTGTATAGAAGGTCGTGACGAGTCTGGAGGCCACTGGCGGTGCTCTTATAAATTTGAGCACGTAAAAACTTGAAGTGATATTCACGTGAGTACTGAGAACGTGTGTGTAGAGTTTCGTGACATTAGCTGCAACGATGCCGATGCGGATTGACCCTTACTGGGAGGGCTACATAACAGGCCTTCCCGATGCTTATTATAGCTATTCTGCAATCCAAGGAATGTGAAAGGAGCGTGATTTCGTGATATCAAAGAACAGGTTTAGTGCTGTATTGAACAAAAAAGGCAAAGGATGACTGGGCTTAACTCCAGAGCGGAAAAAATCAGGCAAATCCATGACCAGCCACCAGCCGTACACCAGAAGTGGTGAGGAAAGTGAAGGTGGTAACCCTGCCCCTCGAAGGACAATCGCACGTAAGTTAGGGATACCTGTTTCAATAGTTAACACCATAATCAACAAGGACCTGCAATTAGAAAAGCGACATAAGCGCCGAGTTCACAAGCTGTTGCCTCCTCACAGTTTGGAATGTCGCACCAACGCAAGAAAGCTGCATGAGGGCGATCTGGAAGCGGCTAGATGGAGAACTGTGATGATATTGGACGAAACATATGTGTCCTTAATGATTGTAACAAGCCCAGCTCGATTTACTGCCGCCCTAGAGACAAAAATGTATATCAAGCATTGTATAAGGAATGCCAGGAAAGTTTTCCAAGGGGTTTCATGATCATCGCTGGATACTGCTACAATGGCAAATTAACCATTCACTGTGTTGCTAGTTATGTGAAGGTGAACTCTACATACTATGAGCAAGAGGTTTAAACACCCATTTAAAACACAGATATCCCAGGAATGTGCGAAACATCAGGTATGGGTGCATCAAGATAAAGCATCCAGCGACACCTCTCGTTCGACTCGTCTGTTCTTAGAGAGAATGGAGATGGAAACTGGAATATGTTTAATTCTTTTCATTGACATTCCGATGAAGGCACCCTTTGGACTTCTGTGCATTTGGACTCTTAAAAAGGGCCTTAGGAAATAGACGTCCACGTACTATCAATGGCCTCTGGAAAGCCTCTCAGGAGGAATGGTGTAAGATACACATGCTAACTCTGCGAAAAAGTCTGCTACAATGGACATTAGGTTGTCGGGATAGTTAGAAATGCTGGATTCCAATCGAGCATGATCTTTGGCGGAGACATGGCTTTTCATAATCCAATTACACTTCAAACATCATCCCCAGAGATCCCAAACGACTTTCTGTATTAGAAGTCAGCTGCTCTCGTCTCTTACAGCGCTCATGCTGTTCGCTCAAGGAGTGTGGCTCTCTCATTGCCCACTTGTGTCATAAACTGCGGCATTGAAATCAACAAAGGCTCTGTAAAGTATGCTCTTGACAAACAGCACGTAAAGTTATCAGCTTCTTAGATGAGCTCGTAAAGTGTTGCTCCACAGCAAGGAAGTTACATCACATCAAATTTTAGTTTGAAGAATACTATTTTTCATAATAATGTTATTGTTGTTACGTGGCACTAACTACTTTTGATGGGTTTCGGAGACGCCGAGGGGCCAGAATTTTGTCCAGCACGAGTTCTTTTACGTACCAGTAAATCTACCGACGCCGGCCCCGTGGTGTAGGGGTAGCGTGCCTGCCTCTTACCCGAATGCCCCGGGTTCGATTCCCGGCCAGGTCAGGGATTTTTACCGGGACCTGAGGGCTGGTTCGAGGTCCACTCAGCCTACTTGAATAGTATTGAGGAGCTATATGACGGTGAGATAACGGCCCCGGTCTAGAAAGCCAAGAGTAACGGCCGAGAGGATTCTTTGTGTTGACCACACGACACCTCGTAATCTGCAGGCCTACGGGCTGAGCAGCGGTCGCTTGGTAGACCAAGGCCCTTCAAGGGCTGTAGTGCCATGGGAGGGGGGGTCTACCGACACGAGATTGTCGTATTTAAGCACCTTCAAGTACCACCGGACTGAGTCAGGATCGAAACTGCCAAGTTGGCGTCAGCCTTCTCAACCACTCAGCCCGGCTATTTTATTCATCCTCCACAGAGCAAAGTTTACGCTCTCTGAATGACGTCAGTCTTGTCCTTGTTGATAGTATCGTTATCTGCTACTGAACTGTATCGTAACTCTGGAATGTGGGTTTTCTCTACACTGGTTTTAAGATGGTAATCAGGTGATAAAAGATCCAACTAATGCCAAATTGTAAGAAAGTGGCAAACTGAACCATTATGGAGCGTTACAGAATGAAACTTTTCTTTCTATCTTAATCAGTTTACCCTCCAGGGTTGGTTTTTCCTCGGACTCAGGGAGGAACCCCACCTCTACCGCCTCATGGATAATGTCCTGGAGCGTGAGACTTTGGGTCGGGGGATACAACTTGATAGGATGACCAGTATCTCGTTTAGGCGGCCTCACCTGGTGTGCTGAACAAGGGGCCTTGGTGGGGGGTGGCAAGATCAGAAAGGATAGACAAGCAAGAGGGAATCAATCAATCAATCAATCAATCAATCAATCAATCAATCAATCAATCAATCAATCAATCAATCAATCAATCAATCAATCAATCAATCAATCAATCAATCAATCAATCAATCAATCAATCAATCAATCAATCAATCAATCAATCAATCAATCAATCAGACTGGTCTGCATTTAGGGCAGTCGCCCAAGTGGCAGATTCGCTATCTGTTGTTTCCTACCCCCTTTCTTAAATGATTTCACAGAAATTGGAAATGTATTGGAAGGAATCGGCCGTGGCCTTAAGTTAGGTACCATCCCGGTATTTGCCTGGCTGAGGTGGGAATCGAACCCCCCCCCCCTCTACTCAGCTGACCTCCCGAGGCTGAGTGGACCCCGTTCCAGCCCTCGTACCACTTTTAAAATTTTGTGGCAGAGCCGGGAGTCGAACCCAGGCCTCCGAGGGGTGGTAGCTAATCACACTATCCACTGCACCACAGAGGCGGATCAGAATGAAAACATTAGTTCTTAGTGGAATACCTATTATGTATCACATTTTTTTGAGCTCGAAATGCACATTTATCCACCGAAATTTGATGCGGGGTTTAAAGACAGACATCTTCACCTCTAAACCACGGAGGGATTTCTACAAATAAGCCTGAAATTTAAGTTTATTTTCCAGCTAACCAGTTCTAAATCAGGACAACTGATAATATTTCAAAGCTAGCTACTGCGGCCACAATCCAATATTAGGATGGGCGAAATTCTGATCTCATTTTCTGTCACCAGTTAATTTATTCCTCATGTCTGTCTATTAGGTCATCAGCCCAGAGGCTCGTTGGATCCTCAAATAGCACCACCAAAGGTTATGCGGTTATAAGGAAACCGCAAAAACCAATGGCAGCACCAAAATGAGGCGTACTAGGCAAGACGAGGAGTGAGGTAGTTTGCCATTGCTTTCCTCACTGGGTCAGAAAGTGCTATTGCAGCACGACTGACGCTATGAGCAACACCTTTCATAACACTCAGATGCACTAGTCGTGCTCTGAATGCCATTACTCAGCACCATCCATACCCCAGCAGCTTCCATATTGTCACAGCCATGGATGAGACTGGAACTACCGGGCGAGTTGGCCGTGCGCGTAGAGGCGCGCAGCTGTGAGCTTGCATCCGGGAGATAGTAGGTTCGAATCCCTCTATCGGCAGCCCTGAAAATGGTTTTCCGTGGTTTCCCATTTTCACACCAGGCAAATGCTGGGGCTGTACCTTAATTAAGGCCACGGCTGCTTCCTTCCAACTCCTAAGCCTTTCCTATCCCATCGTCGCCATAAGACCTATCTGTGTCGGTGCGACGTAAAGCCCCTAGCAAAAAAAAAAAAAAAAAAAAAAAGAGACTGGGACTTCGGTGAAAGCTACACTTTACTGTGGCCTGTGGCAAGAGATGGATACGAAAGTACTGTATCCGTCAAGAAATGGCAGCAGGCAACATTCCTCATGGTATACCAATTTTAAATACAGGACTGTGTTGGGATGGCATCTTCCTCATTGCGCATCCTCAGACCCTACAAGAACACAAGGCACCACACAGCTTCCAGACATACAGCTGCACTCGTTTGAGGCCCGATAAAAGGAATAAAGTAGTCTTTAAACATCATCAGGTATAACTCACAATTGCGGTTAAATGATTGTGGTCAACATACAGAACGGATCATCGTTGTCAAGATAGACACCAAGCCAGTAACCAGCACAATGGAAATGGCCTACATGGATAGAAGTTCGGCAAATGATGAAGAAATCGAAAGAGTACACGACAATACAGATGATTAAATACAATCGGTGACTTTCAATTAATTGTGCAAAACAGGAACAATTAAGTATTACGTCAGCGCAAACGATTAGTTTCATTTACGCAAGTATAAATCAGTATTGTTCTCGTCCGACTCTCCGGGGCAGTATGGTCAGCGTTTGAGCCTTCGGCTGAGACGGTTCCGGCTTCGATTCCCGGTTAGGTCGGGGATTTTAATCGTGTTTGGTTAGTTCTTGTGCCCCAATACACTCCTGTTCATATTCACACAACACACCACACTACGAACCATTACAGAAACACGCAGTAGTGATTACATGTCTCCACAGAGGGTTTGTATCAGGAAGGGCATCCTGCCGTATAAGAGGGCCATATCTACATGTGCGACTCAGTTCGCATCCGCGACCCTACCAAAGTGCGAGACAAGCGGTATCAGAAGAAGATGAAATAATTGACCTAAACAAATCCCTGGGTGTGGAAAGTTGGCAACATTGTACCTCGTTGGCCTTGCGTATACTGCCCGCCTAGACAGGCCTTTTTAAAATTATATTTGTTCGTGGCGTCGACCTCTGTAGGTCTTTTGCCACTACTTGCACCATAAACGACCTGCGTGTGATTCTCATTGCAGAAGTGTAGTGTGTTGAATGTGAGGAAAGGAACATTACGGATGACACAAACACCCAGGCCAGGGATATTAATAATTTACAATTAAAAACCCCTGACCCGGCCAGGACTCGAACCCGGGGCCGGACTAGACAGCCTTACTCGTTGTACTTGTGTTGAAGTTGCAAGGTGGTCTTGCTAACATGTCTCCACCGATTTGATCTCATTTTTTACAGAGTGGTCAGAGTCAACGCGAACCGGTTATATGAGCGTTAGAGGGTACGTTATACTGATAGGTAATTTGAAAAAATAAAATTCGATATCTCGCGTCGTTGCCATGTTATCAGTTGTTTAATTTAACGAATGAGATCGCTTCGCGGGCGAATTCAAATGGGCTTTGCACGGCGATATTGCTAAATCTGCAGGTGGCTTAGATAAGCTTGAGAGCCATATCGAGAAATAAGCTTCAAACACAAACGCACCGTGTTTTCTTACGTCGCACCGACACAGATAGGTCTTATGGCGACGACGGGATAGGAAAGGTTTAGGAGTGGGAAGACGCGACCGTGGCCTTAATTAATGTACAGCCCTAGCATTTGCCTGGCGTGAAAATGGGGAAACCGTGGAAAACCATCTTCAGGGCTGCTGACAGTGGGGTTCGAACCCACTATCTCCCGGATGCAAGCTCACAGTCGCGTGCCCCTAACCGCACGGCCAACTCGCCCGGTCCTCTCTGTTTTAATTACTGCGTTGATGGGGTGAATGTTCCTTTTGGGGATCATTGTAAGTACCTAGGTCTAAATGTAAGGAAAGATCTTCATTGGGGTAATCACATAAATGGGATTGCAAAGAAAGGGTACAGATCTCTGCACATGGTTATGAGGGTGTTTAGGGGTTGTTGTAAGGATGTAAAGGGGAGGGCATATAAGTCTCTGGTGAGACCCCCAACTAGAGTATGGTTCCCGTATATGGGACCCTCACCAGGATTAATTGATTCATGAACTGAAAAAAATCCAATGAAAAGCAGCTCGAATTGTTCTGGGTGATTTCCGACAAAAGAGTAGCGTTACAAAAATGTTGCAAAGTTTGGGCTGGGAAGAATTGGGAGAAAGAAGACGAGCTGTTCGACTAAGTGGTATGTTCCGAGCTGTCAGCGGAGAGATGGCGTTGAATCAGGTTGATTGCTGTCTTTAAAAGTGGGAAAGATCACAATTGGAAGATAAAGGTGGAATTCAAGAGGATAAATTGGGGCAAATATTCGTTTGTAGGAAGGGGAGTTAGGGATTGGAATAACTTACCAAGGGAGATGTTCAATAGATTTCCAATTTCTTTGAAATCATTTAAGAAAAGGCTAGGAAGCAACAGATAAGGAATCTGCCACCTGGACGACTGTCCTAAATGCAGATCAGTAGTGATTGATTGACAGTATAAGCACTGGAAATGCGTTGTGTGTGAATTTGTATATAACGGTGATGTAATGTTAAGCTAGTAGTAAGCTCAACCTATAGTATCATAAGCCGTAGTGTTAAGCACTGGAAATACTTAAGTCGTGTGTGAATTTGTATATGATGCTGGATTTAGAATGTTAAACTAGTAGTAATTCTTGTAATATTTTCTTTCCATGGAATTGCTTGTTGTACCCTTGTTGTTGTAATTCATTGGGTAAAATTTCGGAATACTTAAGGTACAGTACGTGTGTATTTGTACATGCCGGTGTTGTAATGTAAGCTAGTAGTTTTTTTTTGTTGCTATTTGCTTTACGTCGCACCGACACAGATAGGTCTTATGGCGACGATGGGATAGGAAATGGCTAGGAGTGGGAAGGAAGCGGCCGTGGCCTTAACTAAGGTACAGCCCCAGCATTTGCCTGGTGTGAAAATGGGAAACCACGGAAAACCACTTTCAGGGCTGCCGACAGTGGGGTTCGAACCTACTATCTCCCGAATACTGGATACTGGCCGCACTTAAGTGACTGCAGCTATCGAGCTCGGTTAAGCTAGTAGTAAGCTCAACCTATAGTATTGTAAGCCGTAGTGTTATGTACTGGAAATACTGCAGTTGTGGGTGAATTTGTATATGATGCTGGATTTAGAATGTTAAACTAGTATTATTTCTTGAAATATTTTATTTCCATGGTATCGCCTGCTGTACTGTAGTAGTAGTAGTTGTTGTTGTTGTTTTTGTGTAATTAATGTTTTAACATTACTTTATTTTCACACTACTGAAAGTGATCATTGCCGCCGGGATATTTCCCAATTGCGATGCATTTATTATCAATAATAATAATAATAATAATAATAATAATAATAATAAAATTGTAAGGCGCAACTGCCACCCAAATCCGAGAAAATGGAATTTGAATATTTCAATAGTACTTCACGAGACCAGCACGCGATATATTTCCAAAGAGATTCAGGAGGAAGGTATTGGACTGTAAGACCTCCCAAGGAACTTACGTGGTCTCCAGTCAGGACTTAGTAGTTATGAAATACAGACTGAACTTGAGGACACTGAAGAGAGGAACGAAACAAAGTAAAGTGATGTACTCGGAGATACGTTAAAGAAAAATGAGCTAAGGGAATGTTTCAAGGATTATGTGTCACAAGAACTAAGTGAGGAGAATGAAACAATCACAGTCGATTAAGAGTTGACAGTGCTCAGGAATGAGATCACTAGGGCTGCTGACAAAGATAAGATAGACAATCGCAAGCAGGCATCAATGATTAACTGATAACTGAGATACCAAATCTGATTAGGCCTAATGAACAATGGAAATATAAGAATGAGATAACTGAGTAGGCGAAAAGCAGTACACCGAGCTCGACAGCTGCAGTGTCCAGTATTCGGGAGATTGTGGGTTCGAACCCCACTGTTGGCAGCCCTGAAGATGGTTTTCCGTGGTTTCCCATTTTCACACCAGGAAAATGCTGGAGTTGTACCTTGATTAATGCCACGGCTGCTTCCTTCCCACTCCTAGCCCTTTTCTGTCCCATCGTCGCCATAAGACCTCACTGTGTCGGCGCGACGTATAGCAGCTTGTAAAAAAAAAGAAAAAAAAAAAGAAAAAGGAGTACAGGCGACCAAAACCTGAAGTAGACAGAAAATCTAACGGAACTAAGAAGAATGGCAGAAACAGAAGTGTAACAATGTTGGAGACTGCATGATTGTAGAAAAGGTTGATGATGCATATTGGAAAATTTAAGAAACTTTCGGAGAAGGGAAAGCTAGGTTAATAAATATTATTGAAAGCCAATTTTACTGAAAGGATACAAGTAAGGAAGGTGACATGAACACATTTTGCAGGTATATCGAGGGTTGGAAATATATTGTAATATACTGGAATAGGAAGAGGCTATCGATTGTGATGAGATGGGAGACTCAATATTGAGGCCAGAATTTAATAGAGCATTAAGAAACCCAAGTAAGAGAAAGACATCTGCAGTTGATGATGTATCATCGGAATTACGGGCAGACCTGGGAGAAGTTGGCCCGAAAACGTAAATCAATATCCCTTTGGCCTGTGCCAAGGGACAGATGTAAAAGTACTGCACCCATCAAGAAATGACAACAGACGGTAAGCCTGTCAGTGCCCCCCAGCTAGACCAGATGATCACTGATCAGGAATACTGAGCCGGAGTTTATTTGTGGTAGGGTGGCTAGTTACTTTTCTCTCCTCCTCTAGTTAAAAGCACGTGGCAACACATCCAAGTGGTGGCCACGCCCAATGTTGTTTGACTTCGCAGGTTTCAGAGATTCCCGTGTTTCAACATGGCTACGCCGTTGCCCCTTTTATTATTATTATTATTATTATTATTATTATTATTATTATTATTATTACTACACACCGCGCGAGTTGGCCGTGCAGTTAGGGGCGCGCAGCCGTGAGCTCGCATCCGGGAGATAGTGGGTTCGAATCCCACTGTCGGCAGCCCTGAAGACGGTTTTCCGTGGTTTCCCGTTTTCATACCAGGAAAATGCTGGGGCTGTACCTTAATTAAGGCCACGGCCGCTTCCTTCCCATTCCTAGGCCTTTCCTGTCCCATCGTCGCCATAAAAGCTATCTGTGTCGGTGCGACGTATAGCAAGTAGCAATAAAAATAATTATAATTATTATTACAGACATGTATATGTCTTCATTATTTTATATGCTTTTCAGCGTTCGATCTCGAAGGCTCTGTGAATGAACCCAGCGCCTCCACAACACTCTACAGTAGAGTCTCGTTAATCCGAACTAATTGGGACCGGAGTCTGTTCGGATTACGAAATTTTCGGATTAACCGAAAAATATTTTCTAACAATAATGTTATTGTTTCTACGTCCCGCTACGGTTTCCGGAGACGCCTAGGTGCCGGGGATTTCTTTCGAAGGAGTTATTTTACGTGCCATTAAATCTACTTACACGAGACTGACGTCTTCAAGTACCACCGGAATGATCCAGGATCGAACCTATCAAGTTGGGGTCAGAAGGCGAGCGCCTCAACAGTCTGAGGAAAATAGTTTCTACAATACCGTACAGTACATACTGTAATTTAAAATGTCCATTCTTTAGCAGTTACATTAATAAATTACTGTATAAAATTACAGTAGGGTAGTTAAGAGCCCGTAGAAGAGAAAACGACAATGAAAATGGCATTAGCGAGTGGATGGAAGCTGACTGTCATCAATGACACACAGACCAAGAAATTGTAGCTATGGTGGAGAAAGAATCTGGAGTTGATGAGGAACAGGGTGACGACGAAGAAGACCACAATGAACAACTAGTGTCACATTCAGATGCTGCGGCCGCCTTAGAACTTGCCGTACGCTACGTCGAGCAACACTCCGCTGCTACGCCCACTGATGTGATGTTTATGAGACGCTGATTTAACACTTCACCTTCGAGTAGGTTCCAGTCACTACGGCAAAATAAACTAACAGACTTAATAAAGATAAATGACCAGTGATTGATGGTTTATGATGTGTAATTATGTTCATAAGTTATTCTAGTAAAATATGACTACTAAAATGCAAGTAAATCTTCATCCGATAATATGTTCTTTCATTTCAATAAGGAGACTTTTTTAAAAATTGAATATTTCAGTTCGTATTAACCGGACTTTCGGATTAACGGGGTTCGGATTAACGGGACTCTAGTGTATTTGCAAATAGTGTTGTTAATAATACTGTTATTTGTTTTAAGTCTCACTAACCACTTTTCCGGTTTTCGGAGACGCCAAGGTGCTAGAATTTAGTCCCGCAGGAGTTCTTTTGCGTGCCAGTAAATCTACCGACACGAGGCTGATGTGCCGGGCTGAGTGGCTCAGACGGTTAAGGCGCTGGCCTTCTAACCCCAACTTGGCAGTTTCGATCCTGGCTCAGTCCGGTGGTATTTGAAGGTGCTCAAAGACGACAGCCCCGTGTCGGTAGATTTACTGGCACGTAAAAGAACTCCTGCGGGACTAAATTCCGGCACCTCGGCGTCTCCGAAGACCTTAAATAGTAGTTAGTGGAACGTAAAACAAATAACATTATATTATTATTACGAGGCTGATGTATTTGAGCACATTCAAATACCACCGGACTGAGCCAGGATCGAACCTGCCAAGTTGGGGCTAGAAGGCCAGTGCCTCAACCGTCTGAGCCACTCAGCTCGGCAATATAGTGTTATTACCTCGTCACCTTGAATGAATGAAAACCGAGTCTAACCATCATTGTTTATGTCTCATTGTCTTCTCTTACCCTCCATAACAGGCTATTCATCTCCCAGATACTCTCTTCTTCCTTATTCGCCTCACATGACCACGCTACCGAGCCGTTTCATACGCACAGCTTCATCCGTTGAGTTCATTCCTAAATTAGCCTTCGCATCCGGGAGATAGTAGGTTCGAATCCCACTATCGGCAGCCCTGAAGATGGTTTTCCGTGGTTTCCCATTTTCACACCAGGCAAATGCTGGGGCTGTACCTTAATTAAGGCCACGGCCGCTTCCTTCCAACTCCTAGGCCTTTCCTATCCCATCGTCGCCATAAGACCTATCTGTGTCGGTGCGACGTAAAGCCCCCTAGCAAAAAAAAAAAAAAAAAAAAAAAAAAAAATTAGCCTTCAACTCTTCATTCGAATTCCCTCGCGCCAAATTTCCACCTGTCTATACCAAGAATCATTCTCTCTACTTCCATATCTGTTACTTCGGCTTCTGCATCAACCCACCTTTCATTCCCAGACAGTAAAGTATGTCTGAAAACAAAACGATGTAAGTTCCGTTTTGTCTGATAACTCACTTCTTGCTGATATCGTTAATCACAAGTGAGAATTCATTGCACCAGCTTTGCTAAACCCTGATTCGATTTTATTTGCTATACTACCACGCTGGGAGAATACACATCTTGAACAGTTCAAATTTTCCACCCCTTCCTGGTTTGTATTCCCTGTCTGACATTCAATACTTTTAGTATTATTTTTAATTGACATCTCTTGAGTCTTTGAAGTGTTAATTTTCGTATTTCTTCTGAAACATGTCCAGTGATTCTCCAGGATCTACAACGAGTCCACTTAATTTACTCAAAATGTTATTGATTTCCCCTTTTCCTGTGTTTCCAAGATTCTTTGTTCTTTTTTATTTCTATCTTTCTTAATCTGTTTACCCTCCAGGGTTTGTTTTTCCCTCGGAATCAGCGAGGGATCCCGCCTCTACCGCCTGAAGGGCAGTGTACTGGAGCGTGAGACATTGGGTCGGGGATACAACTGGGGAGGAGAACCAGTACCTCTCCCAGGCTGCCTCACCTGCTATGCTGAATAGGGGCCTTGTGGGGGATGGGAAGATTGGAAGGGATAGACACGGAAGAGGGAAGGAAGCAACCGTAGCCTTAAGATAGGGAAACCACGGAAAACCACTTCGGCGATGGCTGAGATTGACCTCCCGAGGCTGAGTGGACCCCGTTCCAGCCCTTGTACCACTTTTCAAATTTCGTGGCAGAGCCGGGAATCGAGCCCGGGCCTCCGGGGGTGGGAGCTAGTCGCGCTAACCACTACACCACAGAGGTGGACAGATTCTTTGTCACAGTCCAAAATGATTCCCCCGACACCTGAACTAACCTTTAAGGTTACTTACAAACTGCTACCATGATTCTTTATAGACTCTTTTCTTATCCTGAATATTTTCCACACAACCGTTTGCAAATGGACTTCACTTTCTCTATGCTAGACCTAGTGATTCGTAGTTCTCTGAAGTTCAGATCATCAGAACATATGTATCATCGAAAAGTTCTCGAAAATACTAGCACATCCTGAATTCAAAGTCAGTTATGATATACCTTGATGGACTTTCACAGATCTGACACCCCTATCTTCCCATGTTTGGTGGTAAATAGGCTTATGCATGAAAAATTAATCAGGACATCAGCGACTACTAATCCAGTACTAGCAGAGAAGCCCAGTAAACACTTACTAATCCTGGTAATTACCACATCTTCCCTGCATGTAACCACTATCTTCTCAAAACCTTCCGTTCTATTTCCAGTTCTTACAATGAAATCACTAAATCACTCATTAACAACACCCTATCCGTGCTGTTAGCCCTCAACACGGTATTATATAGTGCCCCACAGAAACTTAAGTGTTTCGTCCTTATCTGCTCCTTCACATGTTGTAAACTCTGGGACTATTTCAGTCCTAATTCCTGCAACCACGAAATACACCACATCGTTCGTTCATTTACGTGCCTTTAGGCCGGTCTCCATTGATTAACATTTAACAACATCATGTTAAATGTTAAAAGTGTTAAATGTTGACTTGGTGACACCATCAGCATGTTAAATGTTAAATGTCAAATATTGTTTCATTTAACATTGTGTCCACACTTAATAAACATGTTAAACTTGACTTCCTTTGTTTATATACAGGTAGTTCAATATATCAATATATATACATTTAGGTGAAGCCTAGTATTTTCAAACAAGGACTCAGATGAAGAGGATTTGGCCTTTGTTATTGCCACTGTTGCTTCTAGTTATGATTTAGAAATGCAGTTTTATTAGGCACATTTCCTCCCGTCAACCTGCTCACTGCTTCAAAAGCAAACCACTTTGAAGAGTAAACTTCGTCCACTCCCGCCCCCGACTTCCGACTTTTCTGAACTTTCTGCAATTCTCGACTGTACTGGGAGCGGAGGGACGCTAGATTTTTCGATGCACTCGCGGGAACAATTATAGATAATTTCGAGTTCCTGGAAACTGTCGTCTTTCTTCGCTTTATCTCTGTATTCCTTTTATGAGACATCCCACAAACAAGGCCTTTCTATTATATCATTAAGTCCAGAGTAATCTCCTTGCTCTACTCCATTTCTGACCATAAATTTTAGTATAGTGCAGAGAGAACGACACACGTGCGCGTACTGTATTTGTAGCTTATAACAAAGAGAATGAGTGTTGCGGAGTGTTGTAACTATAATCCTACTTCACGAGAAGCACGTCGTTTGCGTCGTTTAGGCTATCTGATGGCATGGAAACAGCACGGAAGTTGCCGAAGCTGTGCCGATATCTCACGAACAACGAAATGACTTGACATGTTTTCCACCTGGAGCGGAAAACACGCCAACATGTTAAAAGTGTTAACCTCAACATTCTGAATTAACATGCGAAGTCAATAGGAAGATACAATCACAATAAACATGTCAACAGTAACATGTTAAATGTTAAATAGTGGCGACCGGCCTTAACTTACTGCATGTTGAGTTCTATGGTCCTCCGCATGAATAAGCTCACTTCACTCCACCCTTCCCCATTTAACTCTTCTTCTTCTCCTTATTTGTCTGTTTACCCTCCAGGGTTGGTTTTCCCTCGGACTCAGCGAGGGATCCCATCTCTACCGCCTCAAGGGCAGTGTCCTGGAGCTTGAGACATTGGGTCGAGGATAAAACTGGTTAGGAGGACCAGTCCCGCACTCAGGAGTCTTCACCTGCTATGCTGAACAGGGGCCTTGTGAAGGATGGGAAGATTGGAAGGGATAGACGAGGAAGAGGGAAGGAAGCGGGCGTGGTGTTGCAGTTAGGTACCATCCTGGCATTTGCCTGGAGCAGAAGTGGGAAACCACTGAAAACCACATCCAGGATGGCTGAGGTGGAATTCGAACCCACCTTTACTCATTTGACCTCCCGAGGCTGAGTGGACTCCATTCCAGCCCTCGTACACATTTCAAATTTCGTGGCAGAGCCGGGAATCGAACCCGGGCCTCCGGAGGTGGCAGCTAATTACGCTTACCACTATGCCGACAGTGGAGGTTCGAACCCACTATCTCCCGAATGCAAGCTCACAGCTGCGTGACCCTAACCGCACGGCCAACTCGCTCGGTGGTTGATTTCTGCGAAATAGGATGTTAGCCTTGTTTACATATAACTCACTCCCAGTGAGATTTTTTCACTCTTAACAGTTTGGAGACCATCGTTAGATAGGGCAGTCTTAGCCGCCGGATTACGAGGAGGGCGACGAATTAGAATATGTCCACGATCGCACCCCCGTTCTATAACACCTGAATCCCTACACTCAGGATCGCTTACTAGGTCACCCTACCATTACCCATAGTTCACGATTTAGGACGCGACTACAGGAACTTCCACCACCAACCATTATTATTACTATTATTATTATTATTATTATTATTATTATTATTATTATTATTATTATTATTATTATTAATTAAAACTTCTTAGCTTATTTCTTACGTTACGTGGCACCGTATCCGAATAGTCCTTACTACACTAGTGTTAAAGCCTAGTGGCACAGGTTATGTAAGTCTGGTATTTTCCTGGTATTTGCTAGTCCTTGACCTTTATGTAATAGAGGTGACTGGAGCATGCGGAAATTGGCGATTCACATTAGCTGACTCACGTGTGTGACAACCGCAACGTGCCCTTCAGTTTTAATGAAGGATAGGTAAAAATGAGAGAATTCCCTGAATTCCAAAATTCTACAGTAGCGACTGTCGACGGTGATAAAGAAAGAATCAGATGACTCCTCCGATTATAATCTGAGTAGCTTAGCCTTCAATAGGACCCGAATTATCGAGGAGTGGTGTTTAAACACAGGGGCTACCTATCCGAGGTGGTAAAGACTCGTTCGGTCCATCCGGAAGGAATTCAAAAACTTTAAGGGCGATACATGGCCCCGAGGTTCACTCAGCCTACACCACAAATGAGTATCAGGTTAAGTATTGGGAGATAAAGGCATCCGGGCACAGAGCTAATCGCTTTATCCGACTTAGTGGAACCATTTTAACTTCCACGGATTTCGATTTTTTTTGTTCTTGAGTTTTTAACATGTTCGCGATGGCGTGTACAACGGATGACCCACATACGTCTTTCTCAGAGGTGTACAGCCATTGGTTCACCCTTTGATAGTGATTTAGATCTCCATGCCTTCTGATCAGATTTACCCAGTGCTCTAGTTGGAGTGATTTATCAAGGGGTTCTGTTAAAATGACTTACCACTATGTGAGAGGAGGCTCATTGTCGCACAATTAAGACAGTTAAATATAGTAATTCTCCACAATCACAGGCATTGTGACAGGATACTCCTCATCTTCATAAAAAAATTACATTCAGTCAACTAGACAACATTTTCAGACTAGAAATTGCCTAAACTCCTTTGTTAACCGCGATGACATTTCTTATTTCAGTGGCTAAATGCAATTTTGTATATGGCTAAACAATGCATTTTCAATTCAGTGCTAAACAAATTCTATGTCTTAATCAATATTTACAAGTATTATGTTTAGCCACAAGTGGTTGTACTGGCAACAGTAATCAGTTCATTCTTCCTCTAGCAACCTGACAGCACAGCACCTGCGTGATTTTTGAAGGAGCCGCACTGAACTAATCAAGTTGACCGCAACCGACACAATTTTGAATTAACTAACCACATCACAGCAACTCCAGACGTTGTTGTCCATAATTTTCAGCAAAAGCAAGCAATAAACGAAGGTAATAACATGCAATACTTTAAAATCAAATGAGAAGTTACGATGACTATAGGCTGCAGCTTAATTATAAACGTTTCAAACAGCTAACAAATAATTACAATTTTTGGTCAAGATGAAAATATTTTCAGTTCTATGATTCTTTGCCGGTACGCTAACCGCATGTTACTATGTATGCCGGTACGTTATCCACATGTTTCTATTTATGCCGGTGTGTTAACTGCATATTTCTATTTATGCCGGTGTAGTAACTGCATGTTTCTGTTTATGCCGGAACGATAACCGCATGTTTCTCTTTATGTACGCCGGTACGCTAACCTCATGTTTCTATTCATGCCGGTACGCTAACCGCATGTTTCCAATTATGGCAGGACGATAACAAGATGTTTATATTTATGCCGGTACGCTAACCGCATGTTTCTATTTACGCCGGTGCACTAACCGCATGTACCTATATATGGCCATGCGCTAACCGCATGTTTCCATTTATGCTGATGCGCTAATTGCACGTTTCTATTCATGCTGGTACGCTAACCACACGTTTCTATTTATGCCGGAAGGCTAACCGCATGTACTATTTATGACAGTGCGCTAACCGCATGTTTCTATTTATGGCGGTGTACTAACCGCATGTTTCCATTTATGCCGGGACGATAACAAGATGTTTATATTTATGCCGGTATGTTACTTGCATATTTCTATTTACGCCGGTGCATTAACCGCATGCTCCTATATATGGCTGTGCGCTAACCGCATGTTTCCATTTATGCCGGGACAATAACAAGATGTTTATATTTATGCCGGTATGCTACCTGCATATTTCTATTTACGCCGGTGCACCAACCGCATGTTCCTATATATGGCTGTGCGCTAATCGCATGTTTCCATTTATGCCGATGCGCTAATTGCACGTTTATATTCATGCCGGTGCGCTAACCACACGTTTCTATTTATGCCGGAAGGCTAACCGCATGTTCTATTTATGACAGTGCACTAACCGCATGTTTCTATTTATGCCGGTACGCTATCCGCATGTTTCTATTTATGCCGGTGCACTAACCGCATGGTTCTATAAATGCCGGTACGCTAATCGCATGTTTCTATTTATGCCGGTACGCTAATCGCATGTTTCTATTTATGCCGGTACGCTAACCGCATGTTTCTACACTCATGTTTATAAAAAACAGAACACCTTGAAAGACTAGAGATAGGAAGTTCATATTCACATGACATGTTCATTAGTATATTCTGCAGAATCGTTTAGCATTTCAGTCACCTAGGTTCAGCATCTGTCCTGCTGTCTAGTAGGTACTGGGTCCTCCATGGGCGCTGATAACTTGTTCTATGCGTGATGGCATGACGCGTATAAGGCGCGAATGGCGTCCTGGAGTATAGCCATCCATGCTGCATTCACCAGGTTCCACAGTTCATCTTTGGTGGTTTGCTCTGGGTCACAGCGCCACACCCGTCGTTTCACCATATTCCACACATTTTCGATTGGCGACAAGTCCGGTGATCGGGCGGGCCAGGGTAACAGTCTGATATCCTGTGACGACAAGAAAGGCACGTGGTCGTGTAGCAACATGTGGTCGCTCATTGTCCTGCTGAAATATGGCGTCTGGGGTGTCGTGCAGAAAGGGTATGGCAGGATGCCATTCATTCACTTAGGTCAAACTGATCACGGTGCCCTGGACACGTACCAACTGTGATTTGTGGTTGTAACCAATAGCACCCGTCATCATAAGGCCTCGAGTTGGTGCTGTATGTCTTGAGCGAATACCGTCAGTGTGATGCCTCTCCCCGAGTCTGCGGCGAACCAAAATGCGGCCATCATAAAAAAAAACAGAACTTGGATTCGTCCGAAAACACTATCTGCTGCCATTCCTGTCCACAGTGACGTCGTTCCATACGCCATTGCAGTCTAGCATGTTATGCACATTAGTCAAAGGTAGGCGGTGAGGAGGACGACGCGCCGGTAACCCAGACCGTAATAAACGGCGACAGACTGTCACTCCTGATAGTGTACGATGGGTTACACTGTTCCACTGTCGCGCCAGAGCCGAGGAAGACGCAGATCTGTCCTGCAATGGCATTCGTATGAGTTGTCGACCTTCTCGGTGGGGGGGGGTCTGGGTGGTGCGACCAGACCGATCTCATCGTATTCTACGGCCTCCTGTAAACCATTCTGTACACACCCGTTGCACTACCAACACATTTCGTCCCACACGATCAGCAATTTCCCGGATAGATGCATCACGTTCTCTCATGTCAATAATGGGCCCTCTTTCAAACTTACTCATTTGACGGTACGGTTCACGCATACGTCTGCGAGGCATCCTGCACGTCTGCTCAAGTCACACTGATCCATTACCTTCGGTTTATAGCGACAACAGGAGCCACAGGCACATTTTACCAGCCGATGGTTGTGCGCCGAGATATCGATGTGGACCTTGAACCTGAGGGCCGACATAGTTCAAATCTTAGTCATTTCTTCAGAACATACTAGTGCACATGTCCTGTGAATATGAACTTCCTATCTCTAGTCTTTCAAGGTATTCTGTTTTTTATGGACATTAGCGTATTCATGCCAGTGCGCTAATCACACGCCGGTACGACAACCGCAAGTTTCTGTTTATGTTGGTGCACTAATTGCATGTTTCTATTAAGTCGAAACGCTAACCTCATGTTTCTATTTATGCCGATACGATAACCACATGTTTCTACTTATGCCGGTGCACTAACCGCATGTTTCTGTTTATGGAGATACGCTAACCGCATGTTTCTACTTACGCCGGTACGCTAACCGCGTGTTTCTATTTATGGCGATATGCTAGCCACATGTTTCTATTTATACCGGTACGATAACAAGATGCTGTTTTTTATGCCGATATGCTACTCGCATGTTTCTATTTATACCGATACGATAACCACATGTTTCTATTTATACCGATGCACTAACCGCATGTTTCTATTTATTCCGGTACGCAGATGAACAGGACAAAATTGGATGCGCCTTCGTTGTTCATGAAATCGATTCTGAGGCGTTCTCATCCCATTACAAACTCTCTTCCACATACTCTATTTTCCAGGCTGAACTGTGGGCGATCAAATCTGCGATCGAATGGTGCAAATCTAACAATAAGAAATCTCGGTTATTAAGTGATTCGCAAGCTGCGTTGAATGCGATAAATAATAAATATAATCTGAATCCAATAGCTGTAGCTATTAGAACCACAGCTCAACAAAGTCCGCACATCTGTTTTGACTGGATTCAAGGTCATTGTGGAATATCTGGAAACGAGAAAGCTGATATTCTGGCAAAAAAAGCTACATCTAATTTGGAAATTTCTTATGACAAAACGTCACCTAGCTACGCTAGAAAAGTCATAAAGAGGCACGTAATCCATCAATGGAACCACATTTAGACTTCCTCCACTAGAGGCCAATTCACCAGATAAATATTCTTCCCTGAGGTTTTCAACCGCCTGCAAAGTAACGTGTTGGTGCCAAGCTTTGAAATTACTCAATTTTTGACTGGTCATGGCAAATTTGGTTATTATTTTTGTCGATTTGGAATCAATCGTCCTGATGGCTACGGTGTGTTTGCGGATCCTCACAAACAGTGTACCACCTACTGTTTGAATGTGCTGCATTTGAAAGAAGAAGGCATGACTTGAACTCTCATTTGAATTATTGCAACATTGCATTATCAAAATCCCTGTATCATTTGTTTAAGAAGCCATGCTGTTACAAATATTTTATTAACTTCATCCACTTCATTTTCCGTCGATTAGATGCATGAATTCATTTTCATTGTAAAACTGAATATGTATTTTAACTATAACCCTAGTATACTATGTAAAATAGGGTTCCAAACTGCTTTGGATATTCAAAAACAATAATAAACTTCGTGTTTCTCTTCATGCCGGTATGCTAACCGCATGTTTCTATTTATGCCGATGCGCTAACCGCATGTTTCTGTTTATGGAGGTACGCTAACCGCATGTTTCTATTTACACCAGTAGCCTACACTAACCGCATGTTTCTACTTTTGCCGGTTTGCTAACCGCATGTTTCTATTTACGCCAGTAGCCTACACTAACCGCGAGTTTCTACTTTTGCCGGTATGCTAACCGCATGTTTCTATTTATGCCGGTGCTTTATCCATATGTTTCCGTTTATGGAGGTACGCTAACCGCATGTTTCCATTTACGCCAGTAGCCTACACTAACCGCATGTTTCTACTTTTGCCGGTTTGCTAACCACATGTTTCTATTTATGCCGGTGCGTTATCCATATGTTTCCGTTTATGGTGGTGCGCCAACCGCATGTTTCCATTTACGCTGGTAAACTAACCGCATGTTACTATTTACGCTGGTACACTAATCGCATGTTACCTTTTACGCTGGTACACTCACCGCATGTTTCCATTTACGCTGGTACACTAACCGCATGTTTCCATTTACGATGGTACTCTAACCGAATCTTTTTGTTTATATCGGTACGCTAACCGCATGTTTCTATTTATGCCGTTGCGCTAACCGCATGTTTCTATTTATGCCGGTATGCTAACCGCATGTATGGCGTACTGGCCAGTACCAAACCAACTACAACACTGCATTTCCTTGCCATACGCCTCCGTAAGTCATGGTGTATGGTATGACTATCGGTCTCACCTGGTGGCGGTAATATGGAACATACAAGGACGGAAAATAGCTCCCAAAATCATTAATAATGAGGGGAAAGCTTGACGAGAGTACAAATCTCTGCAGTCTTACCAACTGCGTTGATGATCATCGGATGAATTGATGCCCCTGAGAAGAACTGGGATATCTTTCGTGGTAGCCTTGACGGGATAGAAAGGCAGATCACATATGTATTACCGGTGACAAAGGCCCGTCACCTTTGAGTTCACTGGACATGCACGAAATGATAAACGGAATCGCACTTAAAATGCACAGTCACTACTTTTAAAAGGACCTTTTCTTCTTCCTAGCCTTTTCTCCAAATATCTTGGTATCGGCACGGCGTTCTGAACTTGGCTCATATTTACGACCAGATGCCCTTACCGACACCAGTCCTGTGTGGAAGGATGTAATCCCTACTGTGTTTTTCTATGGTGGTTTAACACTGTGGTTTGTGTGTATGAAGAGGTGTGTACTGAGACGAACACAACTACCCAGTCCCCAAGCCGGAGGAAATAACCATGCGTGTGTGTACTACCACATGACGGGAATCGAACCCGGGGCCTTCGGAAAGTTTTCAAACCACTTTCTAATTTATAATATTTATTGAAGGTTCCTTCAATTTCTGTTAATTTTGGAGATATCAGGGCGTCAAAGTTTGTCCCGCAGGAGTTATTTAACGTTTCTGAAGCTTATGACACAATAAAATGCAATTTTCTTGGATGCTCGGGTGCCTGGTCCTCACTCGGTTGGTTTTATTCAACTTCGTATACACTGAAAAGTGGAATGCGCTTTGATCGCCCAGACATATCTTTGTTTCCCTCGGAAAATACTAAGTGATACGATAATGATTGAGCAATATAGTTACGTGTTAATTATTTAGCCTACATTCCATTACTGACTAACAAAAGTCATTTCAATATCTTACATATTCATTAAGAGTTGCAAGCCCCACGCTTGTTAAATTCAAAAAGGTTTATAGCAGAATGAAATATGAGATTGTCATGATGGTTCAAATACATCATTTTCGTAAACATGGGGTTCAGTATAGTATCGTGTCGTAGCCCGCTTCGGTGTTTCTTGGAAGGGATGACGAAGCCATCCGGAGAGCTCCCAGTTGCCCCGAGGACATGCCGCGGCCTCTCCTATTGTGCTTTCGTCTGGTTTCTCCCTGTGCCTTCTCGAAGAAGAAACGAGAATGTTCTGTCTCTAGCCGAGTCCCGAATATTCTAGTACTTCATCACCAGCGATGTAAATGGAGGACAGCCGCGAACAGTAGTTAGGTAGAGCTGGACGTCAGTAGTGTTGGCTGTCATCAATTGTTGCCATATATCCACCAGAGCCAGTGTCTGATTGTCGTCGTGTTGGAGTGGAGAGAAAAGAGGACTTCCATATTTCGAGTTCTTAAGTATTTAAACTGAAATGAACACAAATATTTATACTTTTCTAAATATTTGAGTGTGATTTGATAACATCAGATGATGTTCTTTCAACAACTAAACACGCCATTCTATTTAAATTAAGTTGTTTCTTTTTCAAGTATAATACTGTTACCATATGTTTTATTTTTCTGGTAGTTCATAAATGTATTACTCAAAGTTAGTTTCGGCACACTGAAGAACCTAACAGTTATAAATTAACTGAGTCGGAACTAAAAAGATATGACTTCAGATATTACAAAAAATATCCCATACAAACACATAAGTCCAATAAACGCTTCCCATTTCTATTAGCTTCCATATCTTCCCCACATTTACTGATCACCCTCTCATAACCTTCAGTTCTTTCCAAATCTCGAACTGAAGTCACCTGTTAGCACTATCCTGTCCTCGCTGTTGCACGGAACTCGTCTCACCGATGCTCGGCCGTCTTAACTTTGAGACACTCCGGAGAAGCCTTTTGACGGTCGGCTGATTTAGGACTTTTTAGAATTCTGACAAACCGCTCGATCATCTCGAATGCGTTTTCAATTAATTTGAAGCCATTTAATGTCCATATGTCACGACATTTTGCCGAAGAGAGAAAGAAAGAAAGAAAGAAAGAAAGAAAGAAAGAAATAAATAAAGAAAGAAAGAAAAGAAAGAAAGCGCTTTTCACACAACCATTTCCTCGGGCCGATGACCTTCGATGTTAGGCCCCTTAAAACAACAAGCAACAACAACCATTTCCTCAAATCATTTTTAATAGACCTGTATTTATCAGTGTTGCCAACTTATATTTTCAAGATCCGCTAAATACTACTAAAAATCCGCTAAAATCCCGCCAAGAAATCCGATCTCAAATAATGAGCAAAAAAAGAGCAATAATAATAATAATAAATAATAATAAATAATACTAAAAATAAATGTCTGTACTCACCTGATCTGTGAGTTTCACTGGGATTAACCCCATGCCTGCGAGCCGGCGAGCTAAAACTTGTAGGCGTTTTACTGCCGGGTGCAAACTAGGTGAATCCCCTACCTCAATGGCCACACACAGAACAGGTCTTCCTGCATAGCATAAATATAAATGCTACTCTCTCACAGTTTCACTATCTGTCGTCATTCGTCAACTAAGATATAAGTACCCTTTCCCCACGCATTACAAATTTCTGATACCATGATCTCATAATATCAAATCCAAATAACATGTTTTCCTCATGTGACTGCTAGCTCCTGACAATAAATACGGAATAGCTCGGAGACAGATTGGAGTACAAATTTAGAAAAAAAAAAACGTAAAATGGATAAAACACTAAATTCCGCTATAATAAATCTAGAATTCCGCCAAGAAATCCGCTGTCCGCTAAATGATATATTTCTCCGCCGACAGTCTTCTAATTCCGCCAAATTTAGCGGAAAATCCGCTAAGTTGGCAACACTGGTATTTATCCTAGTTAAGTTACATGTATGAACTTGTGAAAATGGAAGCGTACTTACGAATAAATTTGTTGGGAATGGGCCCTCGTATTATAGGAATACAATTTACCGGACTACGGTCTCCCGGAAGATTGCAAACCGCTGGTACCGGTTACGACGCGTTATGAATTCTTATATTAGGTTCATCTTCTCCTTACGCTATGATGTTCATGTTACCCGCTTATTATGGTCAACTTCCCCTTCTAAAATTTGAACAATATAGCAACCTCCATGTGGCAAAGGTCGATTCACGCATCTCCGGGACGCGACGGCGTTCTCCCTGAAAATAAAAACGAAGTGATGAGTTACAGCACTTCCGTCGGTGGCATTCGCCGTGACCGTCAGTGCTTCTCCGTGATCCGTGCCGGCAACACCTGTTCGCTAGCCATTATTTTCTTGTTTTCACGGACGTGATTACTCTATTCACACCTCCCCGCTTTTCAGTTATCTTGGAATGCTGTGGTTATCTGTGTAAATTTGAGCTAACTTCCGAAATGAACGACGATCTGCTGATTGAATTAGTGAAGGCACACTCTTTTTTATATAATTTAGCTGATCCGAAATACATGGACAGTGGCTTGAAGAAGCGTGTATGGGGCGAAATAGGAGAGCGAATGGAAGATGAAGGGGTGTGATTATAACTTTTCATTTCTTATTATATTCAGAAAAACTGTGTGTGATAGTTGATCCAAATTTAATGAATTTAGTAACATTATAAACAATCATATAGAACTATACATTATCATAGTAATAATATATTAATTATACGGTATCATTAAAAATTGCATTCTGACAATTTCACATACTTTTTGTGCTAGTGGCTTTACGTCGCACCGACACAGATAGGTCTTATGGCGACGATGGGATAGGAAAGGCCTAGGAGTTGGAAGGAAGCGGCCGTGGCATTAATTAAGGTACATTTGCATGGTGTGAAAATGGGAAACCACGGAAAACCACCTTCAGTGCTGGGGAATTTCATATATTAGCATTTCCTTTGGTGTAATTGCAGATCTTCAACTTCCTTCAACAGCACACTGAATGTATTTCTGGTCATTCTGAAATATCCGTAACATTTTATTTCGTCGTCCTTCACGCCCTTATATATAGCAGAAAACTGTCCTCATAAATATCGGCGTTTCTATATAGGATGAACCCACTGTTTCTTCTTTACTTCCTCCTCTTCGTCATCCAAAATTACAGCTATCATTGGCAGATAATCACCTTAAAAATTGTCCGCCTCCGTAGCGTAACGGTTAGTGTTATTAGCTGCCGTCCTCGGGGGCCCGAGTTCGATTCCCGGTACTGCCAGAAATTTAAGAATGGCAGGAGGGCTGGTATGTGGTTCAAATGGTACACGCAGCTCACCTCCAATGGGGGTGTGCCTGAAAAGAACTGCACCATCTCGGGATGAGGACACCATAAAAATTCATCATGGAACACTTTACTACTGACGTGAATGCACTGTGAGAACAGACGTGATAAATTCATGTTGGAAAGAACGGATACGGAAACGGAGAACGCCGTCAAGTCCCGGAGATGTGTGAATCGACATTATAATCTTTCGAATATTAAACGTGAATATCCCCTACTACTTATCTTCACACTTCAATTCCCTGTCCTCTTTCCACCAGCATAACACACGCTCCGATAGGACACTTGCTATCCCTCTCAGCTGGTCAGCAGCGTATAGTTGTTCCTTTGTTGCGAATGGAGCTGGATTACGGAACTCTCTGCCCCATAACATTAGAGCTATAAAAGGTTAAATTCTTTTAAGTTGTCTTGCCGTTAGCACCTTCTCGTTGTGTGTCTCCAGGTTAAATGAATCTAGGGGAGTGAATGTGTGTGTGAATGTACGTTTACTGTGCTTATGTTATGTTATTTTATGTCATGTTACTTCTAATCTGTAATGGTAGTTTCTGTGATGATAATAACAATAATTATTGTGTTTATGTGATGTTATGTTATGTTATGTTATGTTGTGTTACTTCTAATCTGTAATGGTAGTTTCTAAGATAATACTCGAATCCCACTATCGGCAGCTCTGAAAATGGTTTTCCGTGGTTTCCCATTTTCACACCAGGCAAATGCTGGGGCTGTACCTTAATTAAGGCCACGGCCGCTTCCTTCCAACTCCTAGGCCTTTCCTATCCTATCGTCGCCATAAGACCTATCTGTGTCGGTGCGACGTAAAGCCCCTAGCAAAAAAAAAACTAAGATAATACTTTTTATTGCTAGGGGCTTTACGTCGCACCGACACATAGGTCTTATGGCGACGTTGGGATAGGAAAGGCCTAGGAGTTGGAAGGAAGCGGCCGAGGCCTTAATTAAGGTACAGCCCCAGCATTTGCCTGGTGTGAAAATGGAAAACCACGGAAAACCATATTCAGGGCTGCCGACAGTGGGATTCGAACCCACTATCTCCCGGATGTAAGCTCACAGCCGCGCGCCTCTATGCGCACGGCCAACTCGCCCGGTAAGATAATACTAATATTTATTGTGCTTATGTTATTTCATGTCATGTTACTTCTAATCTGTAATGGCAGTTTCTAAGATAATACTAAGGATACTTATTGTGTTTATGTTATTACGTGTCATGTTACTTATAGTCTGTAATGGTAGTTTCTAAGATAATACTATGAATATTTATTGTGCTTATGTTATTTTGTATCATGTTATTTTTAGTTTGTAAGATAAGATTATGAATATTTTCCTCACCATGAATACTAACTTCGCCACTACAAATAAAGGCATATAATAATAATAATAATAATAATAATAATAATAATAATAATAATAATAATAATAATAATAATAAAAAATAGATTCTCAGTAAGCATGTGTCATTATTTTGACAGAACATTTATACAGTGTATATGCTGCATTCATAAATGTTTATTTACATTTGTAAGTCTAGAATTATATGAACAAGATGGTAACAAAGCACAGTATATCAATACAAGCTGTGGCGTCTGTTTCCAGAACCAGAAAATTCCTTTCAGTGCGAAGCTTAACTATTTGAATTCGGTGCTAACGTTGATGGCACCGATACTATCCGCAATAGGGATTTAAACGTGCAAGTAAGATCAACAAGAAGAGGAGACAGGAGCTATCCACCTTGCCGACGTCAGTTAGTGCAGTCATTGGGATAACCTCACCGTAGCATTCTGGGACTCACTCACCATTGCTGCAAGTTCCTCGCTCACTATAGAAGAAGTCTCTGTCGATGAGAAGTGCCGTGCGGTCCGCTGCAAAGGTATCATCAGAGCTGAGGAAGCAATCTCCTCGAACAACATGGAAGTTGAAAGAACGGCAAGGAAACTCCCTTTCTTGGTCACACAATCTTCTGCACTTGGCCACGTCGAATATCTGCGGTACGTAACGATCCGTGTACGGCAGGAAGCGACCAGGGAAGTCGCTGTACTCGCAGCTGGGTGGTTCTGTGGGCAGACAAATATAACTGAAAGTATAATATTTCAAGTATCATTACCTGTGTAGAATTACAAGGTGAATCAGGAATGTTTATTTAATTATGTACGAAGGTTGGAACTTAAATATGGCAACACTGCTGTGGAGACGCTAAGCAACGGAATCTAATATTGTCCCTGATAGCACACGTTGGTTACATACCTACCTTACCTCAGAGTAGAGGCGGAGAACTATCGTTAGCAATATCGATAGTTATCGATAGCGACCATTATCGTCATACATCGATAGTCAGTTGCCTATTATCGATAGTCAACGATAGTTTTATGCCTCATTGGCTTATTTTTCGCGCTGACAGAAAATGTACAGTTTTTTGCAGTTAACTGGTGAGGACTGAGGAGTGTGTTCTAATTCATAGGTGTGCATTTAAGTATCTCTGTGTACCTGCGACTTCAGTGTCGGCAGAAAGACTATTTAGCATTTTTGGAAGGTGGGATTCTCCATTCAACCTAACCTTAGTTGAGTTGATGCCAATAAGGGACAAAAAAATGACATTTATATGTTGTCAGAGACTGTATGTAGGCGAGAGAAGATGAGGCACATTTTAGGTCAAAGACTTCATGAAAGCACCTGAAAACTCTCCTGCCATCTGTTGAGAAAGCTGTAAAACATTTTTCCAAAGATACTACAATACCCGAGAAAATGTCGGGCGATCGCAAAATGAACACTGCAGCTGAACGAGAATTTCTCGCGCGGTCACGTTATGGGCTAGCGCGTGCAGCCCGAGAATGTCTTGGACGTGCCACTGAGGAGATTTATGAGTGATTCCGATTTGAATTTAAGAAATTACATAGCATGAAATAGTTGTGCTTTCTACTGATTTTTTGTGGATTGCGTTCAATAAATGTTCTGTTTTCGGGCATAATGATACGATTCGTACCACTTTTTGAAAACTATCGATTACTATTGATAGTTGAGCTCATAATATCGGAAAATATCGATGGCGATTACTATCGATAGTTTGCCGCCTCTACCTCAGAGCAAATGGACTCGCCCTTCCCACATCACCTGCGTGCGCACAAGCGAGAGAAACACCACAGTCACTTGTGAGCTAGCGGTCTAACGTAACGTTGTCACTATGTTTTCCAAACAGTAACAAGGGAGTTGGATCAAGATTGAATGTGCCAGAGGTCGTACACCACGACACTGTCATCAAGGTCTTCAAGAGGCTTGCGGGGAATCTGCATTGCCTTACAGAACAGTGGCACCTTGGGTAAAAGCCTTCAACGATGGTCGGCAAACTGTGGCGAACATTCCTCGGACAGGTCGTCCTACGTTACTGGACAGTGATCGAAACCAGACGATTCGTGAGCATTCGCTTCAGAACTGTTGCAGAGATTCAACATTCAGTAGACCGCTCCATTCGCACCATCAACAGAACAGGCTCTGCTAAAGGTATACTACGACTTCCACATCGCTGGCAACGGGTTATAGACAACGCTGGTAACTACATTGAAGGGCAGTAAAGGTTGCTAGAACTCTTTTGTATCTGTTGTAAATAAATAGTTGCCACTATTTAAGTTCCAACCTTCGTATTTATTTAGCTTATGGTACAATTTAAGCCGCGCACAAATTGGGTAACATTATGAAAAACAACAAATAATTTTAACATTGATGCTTTCACGGCTCGTACTTATAGACGTGATATGGGCCGTGTCAAGAAAATACGGCGAAACTGTTTACGTTTCGCAGAGAACTTCGCTCCGCCTCTTCAGAAGAAAATCTCGACGGTTCCTCGAGGATGTCCTCTACAATAATGAGGGTTTGAATTTAAGATCGTTTTACCGTTGGAGCTGTAGTGGTACGATCGTTCGTCACCAGGTGGCCCACTGTATGCTGGCACAGCGCTCCAAGCGGGAGCTGACGGCAACATTATGCTCCAATTAAGATGTTCATCACACCGTGTGTGTGTGAGGAGTAACAGGGAGGACATCAGACGAATCATGGACGAACGTGGTAGAAGGAATACATAGAAACTAATCAAATAAAATGCAACGGAAGACACCGGGATAGAATAGAAGAGAGCTGAAGAATGGAGAAAACCAGAGGATGGTGTGTGATGGTTTGAGATGGAGGTGTGTCTGTGAGGGGGTGATGGGGTGAGGGGGACATAACTGGTGTACACACGTTACCAAAGTTTGACGTTATCACATAACACATAACTTGGAATGAACCAACGAACGTACCACTACGGTTCCAACGGTAAAACAATCCTAAATTCAAGCCCTTATGATTGTACGAGACTTCCACAGGAACAGTCGAGATTTTCTTCTGAAGACGCGAAGTAAAGTTCTCTGCGAAGCGTAAAGAGTTTCACCTTGTATTTTTGACACGGCCCATATCATGTCTACAACATATTATTTACAAAAAAGAATAAGTATAAAAAAGTCAAGGTAAAACAAAGTAGAAATCGAGGGAAATAAATAAAAAAACACAGAACTTTTGTAAAATATAAGTAATAATAATAATAATGCTATTTGTTTTACGTCCCACTAACTACTTTTTAAGGTCTTCGGAGACGCCGAGGTGCCGGAATTTAGTCCCGCAGGAGTTTTTTTACGTGCCAGTAAATCTACCGACACGGGGCTGTCGTATTTGAGCACCTTCAAATACCACCGGACTGAGCCAGGATCGAACCTGCCAAGTTGGGGTTAGAAGGCCAGCGCCTTAACCGTCTGAGCCACTCAGCCCGGCTAAAATATAAGTGAATATATAAATTAACAAATGAAAAAATGAAAACTAAACAAGGATGTCCAGTTGAGTCAGGAATGTGACTACGCGTTAAAAATAAATGCAGTATATTACAGCTAATTACAAAGGGAAATGAGAACTGTTGGATAAAACTTGAAACTTAATTTCAGGTGAGAGTCACGTCCCTTGGCCTACGTTGATAGCCAAGACGGTACTGAACAAAAGAGCGCTACGTTACAGATGAAGTGTGGTTGATTGCATGCTAGAGTGACCTTGAGGCCACGAGAATGGCAAGACGTGATTCTCCCCGTTAGTAAGTGCAGCGATATGCGGCTATTTCCCATAACTGTTGTAAAAGAAGATACTTACCAGGAGTTAATATGGCTCATGACTGAAATTTTCTGAAGCTACTCAATTACTAGCCAGGCATTGTAAACTGTCCGGCTCCATGGCTAAATGGTTAGCGTGCTGGCCTTTGGTCACAGGGGTCCCGGGTTCGATTCCCGGCAGGGTCGGGAATTTTAACCTTAATTGGTTAATTTCGCTGGCACGAGAGCTGGGTGTATGTGTCGTCTTCATCATCATTTCATCCTCATCACGACACGCAGGTCGCCTAAGGGCGTCGAATCAAAAGACCTGCACCTGGTGAGCCGAACATGTCCTCGGACACTCCCGGCACTAAAAGCCATACGCCATTTCATTTCATTGTAAACTGATCCTAAAGTGACATTATAAACACAGCCATGTCCAGGTTGTTCTACTCTGCTTGGACGTGGAAAATCATTTATGCAATAATGGTGTTTATCATCACAGTTTCTTCGCAATCCCATTATGTGAAATCTATTTACATGCGAACTCACATATTGTTTTTAATTTTACGTACAATATGAAGTGAAAGTAAGAATTTTCATTTCAGGGTTAGAGCGTTCTGTTTATACTGTATAAACGTCTGTGTATACGTTACACTGACCCAGGGTAAAGTACATCACCAGCATGACTGCAAAGCTAGCCAGAAACCTCTTGTAGTGGCCAAACTTCTTGACAGGTCTCCCGTAACCGCAAAATAACGAACTGAAAATATATCTGAGTTTAGGCAAATACAGTAGAGACAATACGCGACACTGAGCGAGATATCGAGGGACAGCTATTGGAGCTCTCTCTAGCGAGTAGACCTGAAAACTACTGATTCTGTCATAAGAGCACGTGTATTTGTGTGTGAAGTTTTTGGTGTTACGTATGCGTTTTCAGTGAGTTGACATAATTAAATAGTAGCGTGTGTCATTCCTTGATATCTCCACTCAACTTGATGGGAAAGGTATGTGCTGTGTTTGGCTGCAGTAACTATGAAGTAGAGAAGAATGCGCGGTCGTTCTTCAGGTTCCCTCGTGACAAGAAAATGTAAGTAATATTGTGTTTGCATATATATTCTTCCAGAGATAGAGATTTTTATAGTACTTCATGATCTTCTGACCTGCTCGACCCATATTTTAACTGGCTTAAAATGTAATACGCATATTTTATTGTATAGTGCAGCAGTTAACCTTCAGTACCAATGTGCTGTTGTAGGTGTGATCTTTGAGTTTTGAAATGTCACAGAAGTGATTTGGATAAGGTGTACAAGAAAGAAGGGATGTTACGCGTATATACGAATTATAAGATCTGTTCAGATAATTTCCAGGCCAGCGACTTTAAAAATCCTCGGCTATACAGCCAAGGGTATGTTACATTTTTACTCTAATTGTACGTAAATATTCCTCAAAGCATCACTATCGACAACATTTTCATACTTTTCTTTCTTTTACCCCTCTTCTCAGATTAAAGCCGGGATTTTATAGATTTTCTTTCTGTTAGTAGGCTTCATGTTAAGAGGAAAATTGTCCAGCTATTAAATGTTAATTCATTGCATCATATGTGTAAGGAATGTGCCGATATTTTTATTGACAAGTGTCTTACTGTGGTGATACAATGTTTTTAAATGAGAAAAAAAGACAAATCCAACCTTAAGAGTTCAGGCAGGAATGCTAAAGCTAAAAAGTAATGCATAAATGAAAGATCAAGCCATTTCACAGCAGTCCATTTCACATCTTGTTTATATGTCTATATTTAGTCTTTGAATAATAACCTTTTAAATAATTCTTCATCCATTTATCCAGAATTGCTTTAGCAACTTCGAAGTTAATATCTCAATAACACTTTATTTCTAGACGTAATTTATTTATCCATTTCCGTATATACATTTCCATTGATATTTGAATTTAGCGCGACTTTTTCAGGTCAAGTCACTAGGTGCGCCACCGTCGAATTGTCTCCCATTTTAACAAGGCTAAATCCGTGTCACGTATTGTCTCTACTGTATTTGGTTTAGGCACAACTACAGGGTGGGCAAAATAAGACTGTTCTGGAAAATATTTATAAGACTGACGCGCAATTGACTCTTGTTAATGAGCAGAAGAACTGCCCATCATAGAAATTACTGGAAACTGTGATTTCTACGCATAATCTGTTGCTGTCACGTGTCTGAGCATACGTACCTCCCGCATCTCCCGAGTACGTCGCTGTGTCATCACGTGTGAGTGAGTGATGGTGCTCACGATGAAACAGCGCGTGTTCATTCTCGAGTGTTATTCGCGGAAAGCGTGTGCGGAACTGTTTGCGCCAGAGTTTAAGACTGGCAGTGTTTTGGCAAAACCTCCAGCAAAGTCTGCAATGCAAAACGTAGTGGCAAAATGGCGTGAAACGGACTCTGTAGCGAATAAAATCCGTAACTATCCGAAAACAATGCTCGAGTGAAGGAAAGCCTGGAACGAAGTCCGATGAAATCTCAACGCCGTTTATTTGTGCAGATCGTCGTGTCGAAATATTATCAAAAAGGACCTGCATCTGCATCCTTACAGATTTACTGTTATGCATGCATTAAAGCGTTCAGACGAACCTTCGCCTGTTGAGTTCTGCCGGTGGTTTCTGAGTGAAGTGGAGTCAGAACGTTTGGATCCTCAGTTTTTCATTTCTTCAGATGAGGCCATTTCCAGCATCTTCTGTGATGTTCATTAAGAAGGGTCAATCCTGTGTCAGTCCTATTGTAAATATTTTCCGGGCTGCTTTTGTTTTGCCCACCCGGTGCAATTGGTATGACGTTGCTATAGATGGTCTGTCATTTGTCAGGAATATATAGGCCTAATTATTTTCCCGATATAGTTTTCATTGGCTGAGTGCTTCACAGGTACCGTACGCGTCTTGACACAAAACGTGATTAGATGAAAATGGCTAAGTCCCGAGTATAAGCACCAATGGAAGGAATGAGTACGTTATCATAGATATTTCTTAGCGAGATAGTACACAGTACACTTTGTCAATAGTACGGTCCACTTCTGTACTCTCAGAACGAATTTAAATGATAACGTTCACCATAAATTGTCCCGACGCTGCTGGTCATTTTCATAACATATTGGTACTACGTAAGTTTGTTGGGCAAATTTGTATCAAATATAAATATTTTATTACGAAGCGTCGTAGCACGGGACAAGGTGAACAAAGTTTGACCCTTGTTCTTTCGAATAAGTGTTCGCTCAGTTTTTGTGTCAGGATTTCTATGTGGAAGTCCTTCGGGTTCTGGTTTGCATGTCTACCTAAAAACCAATTCACTTGAAAGCTTCACAAAGAGGACACTGAACAGGAAGCTCCACCGTCACCATTAAGAAGTACTGACAACCCGAAATCTTTGAACAAATCTAGTGGAGACGATTGATGAACTTGAAAAGTTAATATTCTACTACAAATAATGATGTTGTTTGCGTTTGATGTAGTTCTACAAGCTACCACATTCAGTGCTTCTTCATTCCTTACGTAACTATTGCAGCTACTGTAACCGGCTTGTCATATTCATGTTGGTTTTCCCTCTACCGGTCTTGCCGTCAATATTTCCTCCTAAAGCTATATGAACACGTCCTGGATTCCTCAACATGTATTCAATCACTCCTCTATTTCTTTGCTGTTATACATCACCGAATCGTACTCTTTTAATCAATTTAATTCAGTAGACTGTATCTTTATTTGTGATCCACTGCACCTTCCATACTTTCTCTCTAACATCACACTTAAAATGTTTCTATTATTTCCATGTATGCACTAGTTATCCTTCTTGCTTCAATTTCATACAATACCACACACTAAACTACCATTATTATTATTATTATTATTATTATTATTATTATTATTATTATTATTATTATTATTATTATTATTATTATTTATTTTCCACCAATTGTAGGTACAATTTATGGATGGTGAATGGAGAAAGGGCAATTATGATTATTATTCTCGTGTCAGATACATCAAGAAAAGAAAACAGTTACAACAATTTCAAGTAACATTTAAATAATCTTGGACCAATACAACGCTACTTCGAGTCCTCTCTTCGTAGCTCGATGCAGGTCATCTTGCGTGCACGAAGATGGACACAGCGGACACTGAAGCATATGCTGGATGGTTTGATCTTCTCCGCAGTCACACTTGGTGTTGTCGCCATTGATGAAGCCCCATCTTGCCAAATTAACTTTGGACCTTCCCACTCCTGATCTCAACCTATTGAGAGATTTCCAGATTGTCCAGCTCTCATTGCAACCGGGTGGCAAACGTTCCTCAACCGCCATCTGCTCAGAGCCTTGGGGGATCTTCGTCTTCCATAGCTGTATCCTTGCCTTCTCAGCTGGTACTATAAGTTCCTGAGATGTTCGTAGGAAACTCTTCCTAGATTTCAGTCTCTGTACTGGAAGCTCATGTCCATGCAGTAGATGAGTACTTTCGTGCTTAACCTTTGTCCTTTCCTTATTTGCAGCTACTTCTCTTCGCACACCGGGTGGTGCTATCCCTGCAAGACGATAGAGTTTTTCAGTTGGAGTAGACTTTAGACAACCTGTGACAAGTCTACAGGTCTCATTAAGTGCTATGTCTACCTGTCTGGCATGAGATGAATTGTATCAAACAGGGCAGGCATATTCCGCTGCAGAATAACATAGTGCCATGGCGGAAGCACGAATAGTTTTTGGTTGACTGCCCCATTGTGATCCAGATAATTTACGTAGAAGATGATTCCTGGTGGAAACTTTAAGTTTAGTGTTCATGCAGTGCTTCTTGAATGTAAGAGCTCTATCAAGCGTCACTCCTAGGTATTTTGGAGTTTCACAGTATTGTAACTCAACACCTGACCACACTATATGCAGCTTACGATGAGCTTCCCTATTTTTCAGATGAAAGGCACAAACTTGTGTTTTCATAGGGTTAGGCCTTAACTGGTTTGCCTTGTAATAGGATGACAAACTTTCGAGGGCGATGGTTAGATTCCTTTCCACTGTCTCAAAGTCTGTACATTGTGTTGCCAGAGCAAGATCATCAGCATACAAGAAACTTCTGCTATTTGGAGCTACCGGCTGGTCATTCGTGTATATATTAAAGAGGATTGGTGCCAGCACACTTCCTTGAGGTAAACCGTTTCTTTGAGTCCTCCACCGCTGCCCCACATACACTAAAGTGCCCCCATCACCACTATCAGAAACGCTTTTCTGAAACACATACCTGTATTTTAGGTCAGCAATTTCTCCTCATCGCAAAGGCTCTCCTTGCCTGAGCTAGTTTACATTTTACACCTCCTTTGCTTCTGATATCGGTGGCTGTTTTACTAGCTGAGTAGAACTAATTTCGTAATCTAATATGTACCTGATTTCATTCGACGATCGGTTAATTTAATGTTATATTAATTTATTATCCTTGAGCATACTGCCTACAGAATTGTATCTGTATGACCCAACAGCTCCACCAGATTATCTTATTATTCGACTAAAATGAGAATACCAAAGTAAAACAGCTTTAGAGAGATAATTTCCTCTTATCTACTCACCTCCTTCTCTATGTACACGTTAATATGGACGGGAGATAAGCTGCACAACCCCCTTGATGTCTTTCTGGAAGGCGTCTTCTCTTTCATATCCTTCATTTCTTATCACTATGGTTCAATTCTTGTAAAAATTGTATACAGAATGAACCCGAACTCCACCGACAAACTTCTGAGTATAGAGGACCCGTTTTCTCCGGTGGCTCGTTACAGAATAATTGCATTTTCTTTGTTTTGTTGCCCTAATTAACTTTGTATCTGTATTGCACTGAACAAGACCTGTAAGGGAACAACAGTTCCGCATGTGTTACGTACTGTACTGTACACAGACGGAACAGATTGAACACACTGTGATAAAAGTGTACGCGTTTCGTCTGAGGACTTCTGCTTTACTCTGTATTTTGTGTTGCACGTTTTTGTTATTGCATATCTCAGGATTTTTTCACTTTTGTGAAGGTATTTTCATAAAACAAGGATGACTGTGGTAACAAACCGATTAATATATAATTACATTGTTACTCTATAATTTATTTTCGTTGAGTACAGTGCCTCCAGAATTGAGTCTGTATGATCCATCAGCTCCACCAGATTATCTGATTATTCGACTAAAATGACAATACCAAAGTATTGTATGTTCGGTCTTCTACATTCAGATATAGAAATCAGAACTGCTTACATGTTCCTACATTTCTTTGGAATTCAAACTCCTCCTCTGCTGAATAAGCGACACTTTGCCTTTGCATTCTGGAAACAATCTATTAAAATTTCTCACAAGTGAGATCTTAAACTAAAGGTCTGATAGTCTTAACACTTGCCAGCAGCTTCTTTACTGGAATAATAGGCAGACGAAGGTGAAAGAAAAATACCCAGGAGACTATAGCACGGTAAACCAAAACAGTTGAGTCAGGGCATGAAATGACTGCAGAGGAATGAATCAAGATTAATAGGTACATGTGAAAAATAAAACTGTGTTAAAGAGTGGTGGTCTACAGAATGCTTTTGTCTAGTGTCTAACGCAGAGTTGCGCTGTTGGATGCCCGTTTAGACCAGCACAGCGCGGCCGGACTGGATTTACTGAAATGAGTGCAGATTACGTGCCAAGCGTACGTCACAGTCAAGCGAGAGAACGAATACACCTGGCATGGCACAGGAGCAGTGACGTTCGATTGTGACTACGAAGATTTCTACGCACTATTTTCAACGAAATGTCAATTGGAATACAATAAAAAGTACTCTATAATCGCAAGAATACCTATATTTTTTAACATAGTCTTGTTTGATTTATACTGAACTCGATACCAACAGCCATGATTTTATTTTCGTATATTTATACATGTCCGCCTCTGTGGTGTAGTGGTTAGCGTGATTAGCTGCCACCCCCGGAGGCCCGGGTTCGATTCCCGGCTCTGCCACGAAATTTGAAAAGTGGTACGAGGGCTGGAACGGGGTCCATTCAGCCTCGGGAGGTCAACTGAGTAGAGGTGGGTTCGATTCCCACCTCAGCCATCCTGGAAGTGGTTTTCCGTGGTTTCCCACTTCTCCTCCAGGCGAATGCCGGGATGGTACCTAACTTAAGACCACGGCCGCTTCCTTCCCTCTTCCTTGCCTATCCCTTCCAATCTTCCCATCCCTCCACAAGGCCCCTGTTCAGCATAGCAGGTGAGGCCGCCTGGGCGAGGTACTGGTCATACTCCCCAGTTGTATCCCCCGACCAAGAGTCTGAAGCTCCAGGACACTGCCCTTGAGGCGGTAGAGGTGGGATCCCTCGCTAAGTCCGAGGGAAAAACCGAACCTGGAGGGTAAACAGATGATGATGATGATGATATTTATACATACAAAGTGATGTGTGCAAGCTACGAATGGAACTGTCTTGGATGCGAATGACAGAATTTCCACTAATAAAAGTACAATTCCTGTTATTAATTCAGAAAAACGTGAAAGTCGTGATCAGTTTACAGAATTCTAGAAGTTTAATGCTTGATTTTACACAATGTTGTTATATTATGTGACCTGCCCGTTCATTGTGTTTATGAAAATAGTTTTAAAACTCCTATTCTCAGAACAAGCGGGATTAATTATGTCCAGTTAAAATCCTCGGCTTAGCCGGGAATCGAACACTGGACCCTCTGAACCGAAAGCCAGTATGCTCACCATTCAACCAACGAGATACTTTTCTGAAGCATACCCCTCTCAAATATAATAGTGAAAATTGTAATTCATTGCGTACAGTGCAAAACATTTTGATAACTCTTTATTTTATTAGGTCAATGTACGTAATCATCAATGGACAGAACTAATTTCTTATAACGTAAGCTAATGTTGAAAATTACTTGCATTTCTGTCCTCCGAAAAGAAGAAAATAACACTATTCCCCTACTACTGAAGAAAATGTTCATCGCTCATTGATCTTCATGTCCAGTGACGTGACCACAACGTCACGGTGGCTTAAGCACACACAGTGATCGCCCGTGCGCCCACTTACATGCTGTGTCCTCGCAGGACGAAAGACCCAGCGTGAGCAAGACTGGTCTAACATATCTAAACGGGAGAAGAGGAATATACGATTGCAATAAAACCAAGCTCTGAAAGCAAACCTCACTGGAAACATTAGGTCCAAGTACCGAGTAAAGTCAGAACTCTTACATCATACGATACTCCTTAAGATTGCGTACAGATAAGATTGCCATTAATTGAGATATCAAGTGGCCTAGAACAGTACCCCTGGTATATTGAAGAAAATGTTAGCGATGTGTGAAGAATTGAGAGAATAACACTACAGTTTAAGAAGAGCAACAATTATTTTCAGAAAATACATCATTTCATGTTCTAAGTAGAATCATGTATACTTTTTCCATGCATTACATGGGGGGGTGTGTCCAAGAAGAAAGTGATTTTCCTGACTGCAATACAGAAGGGACCAGCACAAAAATCAGTAGAGCATCTGTTAGGATACGAGAGTTATAAGGTTATCTATTTAGGAATGGTAAAGTTCATCATCATCATCATCATCATCTGTTTACCCTCCAGGGTCGGCTTTTTCCCTCGGACACAGCGAGGGATCCCACTTCTACCGCCTCAAGGGCAGTGTCCTGGAGCTTCAGACTCTTGGTCGGGGATACAACTGGGGAGAATGCCCAGTACCTCGCCCAGGCGGCCTCACCTGCTATGCTGATCAGAGGCCTTGTGGAGATTGGAAGGGATAAGCAAGGAAGAGGGAAGGAAGCGGCCGTGGCCTTATGTTAGGTACCATCCCGGCATTCGCCTGGAGGAGAAGTGGGAAACCACGGAAAACCACTTCCAAGATGGCTGAGGTGGGAATCGAACGCACCTCTACTCAGTTGACCCCCCGAGGCTGAGTGGACCCCGTTCCAGCCCTCATACCACATTTCAAATTTCGTGGCAGAGCCGGGAATCGAACCCGGGCCTCCGGGGGTGGCAGCTAATTACGCTAACCACTACACCACAGAGGCGGAATGGTAAAGTTACGAAATTTTTCTCCAAAATAGTACATAATATTGTAATTTTCTTGAACAGTGGGGAGACTTAATTCTGAGTTACTGTATTCGTTATAGGAAATTAGAGTGGCTAATATTAAATTGAGCAGGTTCAACATACGGGCAGCACATTCATTTTCCATGTAATCGACATCACCATTTGCTCTTCGGAAAAGTTGTGGTTGCGTGCGGCGGGTCTCTGGACTCAACTTGCATAGCCTCTCCCGGGCAAAGTAAGTGGCAGACCTAAAATTCAGAAACACATAATTAATTATCATATGTTAATTCACGTCCGTCAGCTATTGAACTTAATTGTTGTGGGTGAGTTTAGGGGGATGTCTTGAACAATTCAGGGGCAAACTACTTGATTTTCTTGGAGAAGTTTTATTTTCGTCCCTACCTGGAAACGGAATTGGTATAAATTTCCAGCCTTTGTAGGCTACACTAGATTGTAATAGAATCTCAGAAAGTTAACTAAATGTCGTGAGTGGCGAAATGAAACATATCGTGGGGACTCGGCTAAATCCACAGTACAGCTAATCCTGCAGTAACTGAAATGTAACTTTACTGCGACTTTACCCCGGCTTGTGGAAAAGGTATGACTGGATTATTACGTCTTGTAAACATCTTGTATACTGATGGTAAATGTTGTAAATTGATGAGTATGATTCCAACATTAGCTCAGTCCATTTTCGTGGTTTCTTTTACTTAGCATGTAGATACGAAATAAAAGGAACCATCTTTAAAATATTACTGCCTATGAATGTCCAAACGTGTTTTGCCCGACCTTAGAGATCTTTTGTCTGCACGTTATATCTGAGAACTCGCCAAGGGAAGGAAAATTCAGAACTCACTCAGTTCATTGCACGTGCGCACTTCTCATGTTTATTATAGTTTATCCTAGCGAGCATTATGATACATTTAAACAGCATGGCAGCATGCGAGAATGACTGGGAAATTAAATACTATAAAGCCGTATCAAAAAATCAGTGTAATACTTAACTTCTATTCAAAATATTAGGGCATAAATTTGTAACATGCATTCAGGATCCCCACAAACAAGTATATTTCGGTCAGTGTTTAGGAGGGGACAAACTGGGCCAACTTTCTTCAGCCTCTCAGCGATATATTAATTTCCAGAACGTTTTCCTTGGCGAAAGTTAAAGATATTAAAAGACTTTTGAAGTGCCTCGTGGTGTCACGTGTTCCAGAAGGTTTTTAGAGAACTGTACTTAATTGTGAACCATGCAAATGAACTACCAGAATAGTGTAGGCCCAGTAAGGTCTAAAATATTTACTTCCATACACTCATATCAATACCACGGTGAGTGAGAAGTATTGAAAAGTGATAAATACGTTTATTATATTCCCTCAAGTGTAAGATCAACACAGAACAGTACTGAATGTATTTTAAAAATAACATTCTAATATTTTCTCCTTCCTTTGCATTTGGTGAGCATGTGAATAGTTGCTAAGTCCATAGAATGAACTGGTTTTAGCGGATATTCTATTAATGCATGTCAACTCTTGAATTATAAACAAAAGCACTGTGTTGTTGTTTGAGTCATCAGTCCATAGACTGGTTTGATGCACCTCTCTATGCCACCCTATCCTGTGCTAACCTTTTCATTTCTACGTAACTACCGCATCCTACATCTGCTCTAATCTGCTTGTCATATTCATACCTTGGTCTACCCGTACCGTTCTTACCACCTACACTTCCTTCAAAAACCAACTGAACAAGTCCTGGGTGTCTTAAGATGTGTCCTATCATTCTGTCTCTTCTTCTTGTCAAATTTAGCCTTCCTCTCACCAATTTTATTCAGCATCTCTTAATTTGTGATTCGATCTATCCATCTCACCTTCAGCATTCTTCTGTAACACCACATTTCAAAAGCTTCTATTCTCTTTCTTTCTGAGCTAGTTATCGTCCATGTTTCACTTCCATACAATGCCACGCTCCACACGAAAGTCTTCAAAAACATCTTTCTAATTCCTATATCAATGTTTGAAGTAAGCAAATTTCTTTTTTTTTAAAGAAAGCTCTTCCTTGCTTGAGCTAATCTGCATTTTATGTCCTCCTTACTTCTGCCATCGTTAGTTATTTTATTACCCAAGCATTAAAGGATATTAATTATTATCTGTATTCAGGTACACAACATCCATACATTGTTAAGACTAAACAACGTGTGCAGGCTAGGCTGTACTTTATTATTACTATTTCTGAAAATATTTGAAGATGGACTGAGCGAGTTTTGGAATCATACTCTTCAGTTGTGAAATGGATCCGTCTGGTGGTAGCGTCAACACACTTCAGTATTTATCCCTGTTTATTGCGATCTAAAGACAGGCTTCTTTAACATGAGTGCTTCTACAATATTCAATAGCACTTTTAAGCTGTATTATTTCCAGTGCAATTGGTAACGACTTTTAACGGACTAATGAGGTGTAGCCATAACATACTGTAGAGTTATCGAACTGCGGCAGATTTAGCCCGAATACTAAAATTAAAATTAAGTGAATTAATTGAAAAGTATACTAAAATATTGCTTTGAAGTACTAAAAAATACAGTATAAGTAACACTTGTTTTAGTGTACAAATGTTATTTTGAAATCTTCCTGGAAATGCTAGTGGCTTTACGTCGCATAAACACAGATAGGTCTTACGGCGACGATGGGATAGGAAAGGCCCAGGAGTTGGAAGGATTCGGCCGTGGCCTTAAGGTACAGCCCCAGCATTTGCCTGGTATGAAAATGGGGAACTACAGAAAACCATCTTCAGGGCTGCCGACAGTGGGATTCGAACCCACTGTCTCCTGGATACAAGCTCACAGCTGCGCGCCCCTGACCGCACGGCCAACTCGCCCGGTTCTGAAAATGCGTAATACTTCCAATTGGACCTCAATATTGCGGATTTAACTGAGTATCCCTTATACATGGATTATTTACTGAAAGGTATACAATAATATCAAATGGCAGGGAGCCATTCAGTTGGATGAAAGTATAGTAAGCAGTTTGACCTACAGTATGCCGACGATTTGGTCTTAATGGCAGACTGTGCTGAAAGCCTGCAACTAAAGTGATGTCAGGAGGGAAGATACGTAAGAGGACTGAATGTCAGGTAGGGATTACGAAACTGGAACATTTGCGTCATTTGAAATATTTAGGATGTATATTCTCCCAGGATGGTACAGTGTGTCCCACTCCCAGCGGGGCCGGAAGACAATATGCGGTTTATCCATAACCTCGTGTGTATTCTATTACCGATATTATTACATTTATTGCTTATTTGTGTACCCTTTATGCCTTTATCATGAGTTACTAACCGTTTTTACTAGCGGTGTTGAAAGTGGTGTCCTTCAACATTCAAATATTCCTGGCATTTTCTAATGAAATTGCTATTCACACGCATAAGTTCCTGTTGCGTAAGTGTCCTAATTACTGTTGTTATATTGTTTTTAAGTCCATATATGGTGTGAGAATTATTTCTGTAAACTGTATTTTTTAGAGTTCCCCACAAATAAAATTCGCACACATTAAGATCAGGGAAGCGGGGGGAGGGAGGGGAGCATAACCAATCCGATTTTGTCCTAGCATAAAAAACCGCCTCTATGACTTGCAAAGAATCATGTGCAGTGTGAGTTGTGGCATAATCCTCTTGGAAATAGCCATATCTTATCTCATTATCTGTCAACATTTGAAAAAATGATGCGAGAATATTTGTGCGGTATCTCTCGAAATTTATGGTACTGTTGAAAAATATGGTGCCTAATAACCGTTCTTCAGTTACAGCACACCATACACCAATTTTTTTCTTGTCATATAGTGAATTAATCGCGGATTTTCAGTGCTCCAATACCTGTTGTTTTTTGAAGAAACATAACCACTCAGAGGAAACCATGCCTCATGTGAGAAAATAATTAAATGTGGGTTAGCAATGACGTCAGCAATATTTTGCAACATTAAATTACGGAAGTTTACTCTGGTTTCATCATCATAGGGTCGTAATCGGTGAATGATACTCACTCTGTATCGTTTTAATTTCAATATTTTAATAGCCCTATGTACTGTGGATTTTGAGATACCTACTTGTGCAACACGTCATGCAGATTTAGTGTTAATGTCGTCGATCTCTTCTTCTGATAGAACTCTTCCTTTCGGTTTAGCAATTACAGCATTAAGTGATCCCGTTGTTCGTAAGTTATTCACGAGACATCTAACTATTTCTCTACCAGGAGCTGGAACCCCGGGAAATCTCTCCTGAAATCACCTACACACATCTCTGCATGACTCAATTGTTACATATGTGTCATACATAAAAACTCTTAATCAAGCGTGAATTTCACTGGCATTTTAACGGTGTAATAATATAATTAATCTAATTAATTATATTGTAATTCTGTCACACGTGCTCTTGTAACAAACGTATCACTTCACGGCTTCACGGCTTCCCACGACAAAAACTCTAGTATTATCTGCGCACTTTTTATCGATAGATTTGTGTACGGGTTTGAGGAGTAAGGAGGGAGCAATTCCGGTTCCGTAAGTACTGCCAACTGAATGGAAATGAAATCTGGATTGAATCGATAATATGATCGATCGATATGAATTTTGCTAAACCTTTGTTATCTTAAGCCAACAACTGTGTCACACACACACATTATATAACATTTCTCGATGCGAATCTTATTCCTAGAGTGAATTCTATAGTTTGCCTTTGCTGTGTAAATAACAACAGTACTAGTACGTAAAGTGTACGCCAGATGTCGCACAGCGATGCATAAGCGATTCATAGTTTGTGTTTCAAAGGTTGTCAGAACGAATCTCGAAGATTGCCGAGGTCGACCAATTCAGCACTAGGGTGTAAATCTAGCCAGAAAAGGTGCGCAGATAATAACTGACCGCCTCGTGGCTATGCAGTGAGTCAGCATGAGGTTATGAATATACCACTCGGAACGTGCATGTTGACTGCCAGCCCCGCTGGGAGCGGCACACACTGTAGTAGACCTGTAGTAAGTAAAATTGAATCCTTATGCAATGAAGCTAATGCAATGAAGTCGCATTTTCCGTCAACGTTATTATGTAATAAAGAAGCTATCTTCATATCGGCCTGTTTTCAGACCAACCTTGATGTACGGGAGTGGAAGCTGGGTGGACTCAGGATATCTTATTCATGCGTTGGAAATACCAGACATGAAATTAGCGAGAATGATTGCCAGTACAAACTGGTGGGAACAATTGAAGGAGGCTACTCGAATTGAGGAGATCAAGGATAAACTCTATGGATGAAGGAGTATGTATAACCCGGCTTCGTGGTGGGGTCATGTGAGGCAAATGGAAGAGAACAATGGAGTCGGCCATGGAGGGTATGAGAAGTAGAGACAGACCAAGACGACGATGGCTAGACTCAGTTTTTAATGATTTCAGGATAAGAGGTGCAGAACTAAACAAAGCCAGAGAGCTGGTTACAAATAGAGGATTGTTGAGGTGCTTGGTTAATTCACAAAAGCTTGCAGACTGAATGCTGAACGACATAGGAGTCTATAATGAAGTTGTATGTATGCATGCATGTACTACTACAGCCAGTAAGTTCGTGGACCGGCGCCTACTATTTAGGCAACACGTAATACACTCATGGACTATTGTCAATAACTTCTTGGACTGGCGCTTACAGCGTAGGCAACAGGCACAACATACTCCATAGTTCTACTTATACAGCATGCATGCAACTGTCTCTTGGTGGGACTAGTAAAGAACTGCCACGGTGCTGGGTATATGTGTCGTCTTCATCATCATTTCATCCTCATCACGACGCCCATGTCGCCTACGGCGTCAAATCAAAAGACCTGTACGTGGCGAATCGAACATGTCCTCGGACACTCCCGACATTAAAAGCCATACGCTATTTCATTTCATTTCCGCTGTAGTGCACCACAGCCACGGCCAGTCCACGAATTTAATGACTTTACTATGTATGTATGTATGTATGTATGTATGTATGTATGTATGTACTGTATATATGTATGTATACGTGTTAAGTTAATGGATATATCTGTACAGTCACTCTTTGTTTCTTGAGACACACACCTACACACTAGACGTGTCTCTCTGAGACACTCATCCTGACACTGTCGGCGGTTGAACACGTTCCGGACTTCCACAGCATTTGGAGAGACGAGTTCGTAACTGGGAACTCTTGTGAAGGCCCACGCTTTCGAGCACGGTGTTTCTGAAACACATGAAAAGAATATTTGAAGGAAATTATTTTTAACCCCTTAAAATCTAAGAATTCTTACATATGACATACTTTTTATTATTGCTGGGCCTATTATATTATTATATCATAGAATAATTTCTGGTTTGTAGTTCGGCCATTTTGTATTCGGATAGGCAATCTACAGATTCATTGATTTACTATTCGTGCGTACCTTATATAATTCAGATTTTGATAACCTATTGTTACGAATGCCGGCCCCGTGGTGTAGGGGTAGCGTGCCTGCTTCTTACCCGGAGGCCCCGGGTTCGATTCCCGGCCAGGTCAGGGATTTTTACCTGGACCTGAGGGCTGGTTCGAGGTCCACTCAGCCTACGTGATTAGAATTGAGGAGCTGTCTGACGGTGAAATAGCGGCCCCGGTCTAGAAAGCCAAGAATAACGACCGAGAGGATTCGTCGTGCTGACCACACGACACCTCGTAATCTGCAGGCCTTCGGGCTGAGCAGCGGTCGCTAGGTAGGCCAAGGCCCTTCAAGGGCTGTAGTGCCATGGGGTTTGGTTTTGGTTTGGTTTTTATTGTTACGAATAAAACTCCACCTGTTTAATTACTCTAATTTGTTTCAGGATGGCCTAATAAATGCACACACACATATTTCAACACAAACAATTCTAACCAGTTATGAATGACCACACTAATTGCCATTCAATTTACAAATATCTCTTCTGTACACACACCTGGGAGTGCCGGCCGGTTGTTACCTGGGATCGGCTATAATCCTTACTTTCACTTCCCCCAAGTCCAGTCACGTCCTACAGCCGCTGTGCGTAGAGAGCTGGATTTGAACACAGTGCCCCTGGCTATACAAAACACGATGACTGTTCGTTGGTTCGACTCCACATATAGTCGAGTACTTCACACAGTCCCATGCAGTGAACAACTAAAAAGCTCAAGAGAATTCAACAGCAGGACGATACCCACAACGGCGAACATTAACACAGGTCCATTTATGCTCGGACTCACGATAACGCGTTTCCTTGCTGGCTCACGGCGATCCTCAGTCCACAGAATTACACGACCACGCAGTACAGACTACCGTTCTGTCGCCTCCAGTTCATGCACTTACTGATCTCTCCGACACCACAACTGGTTCAGACCTCGGTGGGTCACTAGCGACAGCCAACACCTCTGTCGCCCCCAGCCGAGCCACCGAACCCCAACTCACTGAGTGTCACACTGACTTCACCGCGGAGCCCAGCTGTCACTTCGAGTCCAACACTGAGTCCGAGTCCAACACTCACTCCGAGTCCAACACTCACTTCGTGTCCAACACTCACTTCGAGTCCAACACTGAGTCCGAGTCCAACACTCACTTCGAGTTCAACACTCACTGACTGTCCGCGGCTAGCCTCACATTTTATAGCTCGCTTTATTTGGCCCAGAAGTTTCGCGATGTCACTAGAGGCAGAACATTCCCTTTGAATCTCCAAGGAACTTACAGGTAAGCCGGCCGCCGAGAACAATACACGGGAAGGCCGGCCCCACCCCACAGGCCGGCTGGGAGATTCCAGGTCGTCTGAATCACCAGCCCCTTCTTGGAAGTACCGAAAGGAGCTACCACGGGGCTGGCGCGTAACACTATTATTTGTATGTGAGAGATAAGTCGACTGATACTAAACTGGGAAACTATTTTTGAAAAAGTATGTCTTCACTTCAGATGATTTTTGTATTCATTTACCAGTTTTTAAATGTATGTTTTACACAATTTGTGTACATTTCACCGACACAGATAGGTGTTATGGCGACGATGGGATAGGAAGGGGCCTTAAGTAAGGTGTCCCAGCATTTTGCCTAGTGTGAAAATGGGAAACTAAAAAAATAATATTCAAACCTGCCGGCAGTGGGATTTGAACCCACCACCTCCAAATTGCAAGCTCACAGCTATGCAACCCGAACAGTACAGACAACTATCTATCTATCTATCTACTAAATATACTTAAATCTAATCTATGTATATTGTTCTAAACTAATTTGAAATACATGTGAAATACTTTAATTTCTTGAATTATTTTTATATAGTGCTTGTTGTTTAAGCATTAGCTTCTTAAAGTATGAATTGATACAAAGAACTTGAAACCAATACCTTACCTCTAAGGCAAATCTTTTGAAAGTATGCAAGATCTGGAGCTGACTGAAGTGGAGAATTTTCAGCGTCTGCCGATCTATCCAAGGCATAACAACGTTGTCGTCCTCCACGGACATTCTCTACAGATACTGCCAAACATCTCTGACGTAGTTGGGCACATTTAATGAGGCATTCCCCGCTGATTCCTATGTCATCTCTCGTTCGTATGGGCTCCCTAAAACACATTAGATAAACATAAACAGTGGAAACTCTAGGATGGCAGGTGTAATTATATTACATGTGAATAAATACGAGGTAGACCATTTGTGATAGGTACCACCATAAAGGTGTATAGATAGGAGGAGGACCAATGGTGGTAGGTACCACCAAAAAGGTGTAAGGATACGAGGAGGACTATGGTGGCAGGGACCATCATAATACACGTGCATGGACACGAATGGAAACTCCGCCTCCTGGAGGTACCTCGGTGCATTTTAGTGCCAGTCCCAAGTCCAGATAAATGGCTGGGTATATCATTTTTGGGGATGCGCTGAAAACCGTATAGATAGAGCCACTAAAACCCAAGTAATATTTTAGCTGGTGGACCATCTACTAGAACACCTAGCTGATCATACCCATTATGGGAATGGGTAAGAGCGAGTGCCCGGCGCCTTAAACTGGGCTATCCCGGCTAATTAACGGTAAATATATAAGAGTCCCTGGTCCTCCAGATTGGGGGGTTAGGCGTGAAGTTCGCAGCCTCTCCCTGGAGAAAGATATCAATGAGAATCCAAACAAATAATGATGGAGTGACACTAGAAGACAAACGTTCTATTCAGTGCGTTCGATTATAGTCAGGAAACAAAATAAGTTATTTTGTACACAAACGACTTGTGCTAAGTAAATACGTTTAATTATATTAATTCCATTAGGTTGTGCGTAGGAAGAAAATGAATTACATTGACGTATGGTAACTAAATACTGCTTTGACTCATAAAAGTACTATAGGCCAATATAAAAGCTTGTTTAGGAATACAGGATAAACAATGAACGACAAACGGACTGTACAATTGTATTGCGTAAACATAATATACTCAGTCAGTTACATTCCTGTGGCTTTGCTTGCGTCTTGACTCCGCATGTCGACATCTAGTCTTTATAGCAAAAACTATCAGAAGTCAGCTGTTTTCGGCTCTTCCCACGCTCATTGTCCGCCTTTGGTCCGACTGTAAGCTGTACAGTACAAAAAGAACCTTAGCTGTGTTTCTAGTATATTGAAGAAATGTATAAAATCTTTTCAGCAGGGATACTCTGTGGCTACTCCAACCACTATTCTTATACCTTCATATCTTCCACACAATATAAATGACATTTGTTTGAGCGCCAGTTGCTTTTTTAAGAAAAACAACAAAATTCGGTAGAGCATACCTCTTATATCAATTATCTCAAGGCGTGAGGTGATAAACTCACATATTTGGCAATATACAGGGATATGGATCAGGAAAATATTAAATTACTGTTGCATTTCCACAATTGAGGATTGTACATGGAACTGGAATCACTTATTATAATTAAAATAAAACTGAGTTTATGACTATAATTTACGTCACAATGAACAATCATTGACGTCTTTTAATTTAACAAAAGAAATATATCGTGAGATTTGCGGTACTAATAAAAGGAAAATTTAATCTAAACAAAAAAAACTATTGGCATGAACTTGAAGTGAGATGTGATATCGCCGCTGATTACATTCTTCTTCATGTTATGAATGCATAACATGTCTGATGCTTTAATTACCTGATGTCGGCATACACCGCTGTTGAACTTGAAATTCTTGGGAAAACCTCTGAGCTGAAGTCGTGAGCCGTCTGCTGTTATCTTCTTATATAACAAGGAGTTGGCCTACATACCATGTACGCGTGTAGGGAGCTCCAATGTAATTACGTCCACTCAATATATAATAAGAAATTTGAAAATATTATTGAAACATCTTGTGAAGTCCATCCTCACAAGAAGATGATGTTTCTTTATCTGCATAGTACCCGTCTCTGCTCGGATACAACCACCACTTGTAGACCTCCTCGATTATTACTTCTTCAAACACAACTCTTAGCTCTGACCATCACACTAAGACCACTTCTTCCATTTGATACATCTGACTGTTACATATGATCTGAACGATATGAACTGAACGATATGATCTGAAAAATATGAACAGAATACCTCTCCCGACCGTTGCATCGACTTATATAACCTCGCGGTGTCGACTCATCTCCCTACTCACTGTTCACCCCTTCCACTTCAACATACAGTAGCTGGCGAATACTGACACTTGGTCGCAATCACGTGCCCACGCACTGATGTCATCAGTCAAGTGTTGTCTTAGCGTACCCAAGCGGATTGAGAATGACTATGCTGAATGCGTCACCGGGAAATCTACTTGCACAGTTAAACATAGCCTCGATTGCAAAATACTATGCCAGCTCATCTAGCCAGAGTTACAAGCCACAGCATGACAATATGAAACCAACAAATCTCACTTTCTACAATACAGAATAATTACAAACAAATTTCACTTAACCTATGATTAAATACAATAATATACGTGATACCTAATTATTACAGTCTAAATGATGAGAAACAGAATATATATAAAATCTAATGAATCGGGTTAATAATAATAATAATAATAATAATAATAATAATAATAATAATAATAATAATAATAATAATAATAATAATAATAATTGTACCGGGAGGTACACCTCAACTCCGCTAATTTAAAATGTGCGCCAGTTGAAACTCCTCTGCTGGAGGAAGTCTGAACTTTATCTACGCTATTAATTCTTTACCTTCTCAGAAGATGTCACCACGTGGAAAATTTTGAGTTTTTGAACTGTGTCATTTTTGATGTGTTTTTGTTTCGCTTGAAGTAAGAAGTGTGAACTTTCTCTTCTAGAGGACACTACTGAAGATCAACAATAGTGCACCCTAGTGCGGAGTCAAAGAACTATTTTGTTGGAGAAATTTTTTTTCAAATGTTTGTTTCTTGCTAAATTTCTTTCTGTTATTGTTTAAGTTGGCTGTATACCCCTCTTTTCCCCCTTGTTTTAGATTTATCCAATCCCGAATTTCTTTTAGTAATTTCCGACCAATCCGATGTATCTTCCCCCATCTTGGATATGTTTCTGTACCCTAGCCAATAAAGTAATTGTGGGCGGGTGTTTTCATTCCCCTAACGCCTAGAAACTTCCGCGAGAGGATTTAAACTGCTGATTTTAGGGTCTCCGGGCCACTTCTGTTCCATCTTTCAGTGTATAAAGTACATAGCAGGAGGCGGGAAGCGCCTCTTTCCTCGGCAGCGGTCATCAATAAGGTAATGGCCGATTAATAAATTCTTTCTTTGCTAGCCCAGCAGTTTAACTCTCGGGGCGGGTGCGAAGCGTTCCTCCATGTAACCTTTTCCTAAAATGTAACGATCTTTCTTCTATTCTCTTTTAAGCTACCTTCTGGGATAGAGAGTGCTAACCCTCTCGAGCTCCCACTCTTATTGTTTTGAGGTGAACTTATTTTCTCAACCTATTCTTCGTTAATGTAAAACAAATTGCTCTTTTCTAAAGTCACCTCGGTAGTATGGGATTAGCCCTTGCATTAGTGGCCTAGAGCCAGATTAGGTTTTTTTTAAAAACAAGTGTATTAGGAGTGCAGATTGCCTCCTCTCAAATTGTTATTTTAGAGGTCATGTAATTGCCCCTTTTCATTTAATAGACCTCAGTAGGTTGGGTATTGTACCCCTGTGTCTATGTCCAGTGAGGACAACTTGAAGGTGGAGTTTGGTGTGGCCTGGGAGAGGCTTAAATTTTGAGAGCGAGTGGCTCTTTTGAAAATTAAGTGTTGTATGCCTCGTGGAGGCTTTTCTGTGTAATTTGGAGCAAGGGCTCCTAGGTATGAATGGGGTTTTCTGCCCCTCTGTTAAAACTCGTGTTTGGGGTAAAACTGAGCTGATTGCCCAAGCTGTGTAAAATCAGGGCCCGAAGCCCAATTCCTGTAAATATTGTAACTACCCTTTTTGACTTGCTACTTTGTACCTGCCATGCTTGTTATTTCTTGTTTTTGAAAAGAAAATATAACCTTGTTAAATTTTAAATTAATTTTGCTTTCGTAGCTGGAGACCTATTCACACCCGCACCTTCTTTCACCTCTACCTACCACGGAAAAACTCCGTAACAAGTGGTAGCAGAGCGTGGTTGAATGGGTCTCAATTTAGCCCCTTTTGACGGCTAAACATTGTTTGTTCCGAACTCTAACTATTTTCCCAGTTGCTGGAATTTTTTGAGTTTTTCAAAATTGTTCTGTCACCATGCCCGGCCCTCGCGATGTTCTCCATCTTAACTATTTGCGCAAGGAGGAGTTGATCTATGAATTGACTATTAGAAATGTACAATCTGGAGGCACGGTTGCAGTAGACACAAACAAGCTTAGAGAGTCCCTAGATTTGCCCATTTCCATCCCCAATTTGGGAGAGAAAGAAATTGACGACTCTCTTTCCACGATCACGGAGAATATTACTGGGCTAGCTTCTGTAGTTAGTTTTTTTGATGAAAATGATCCTTCTCCTAATCAAATTAAGCGTGTGCAAGCTAGGCTATATCATTTTTCGAATAGGGTTAACGATCTGTTGTCTCTAAAGTTGAATGACGTTCAGAAGAAGGAAGCTAGCACGCTGCTTGAAAATATGTCTGAATTATCTAGCAAGGTCACTCAATTGTTAACAGGGGAGGTTCCTCCCAAAAGCGATCTACCCACCACAGTGAATGCAGGTAGTGAGGAAGCGCCTCCCAAGGGAGAAGTTAATGGGATAACCGTTGCTGCTCAAACTATCCCTGCCCCATTGGACAACGAATCTGAACGTCGTGCATCATTGAGTAACATCCGTTCTGAATTAACTTCCTTGCCATTGAAACCTTTACCTACTATGTCACCCGGGTTTAGCAGCTTGCCTCATCCATTGGCAATGTTGCTCAGAGGCATCTCTAGGTTTTCCGTTAATACCACCAGTGATGTAATTTCATTTTTAAGATTTCTAGTTGAATTTCAGGATCATGCCCTTGTGTTTTCTCTTTCTCCATGTCAAATTTTGCAAATTATCTATCCGTATGCTATTGGTATTCTCTCAGATAAAATCGTAAGAGCCATTGCCGAGCAATCATCTATTGAGGATTTCCATGCCCATTTGCTAGCTAACTTCATCCCGGCTAGGGCCAGGTCCTCCCTTATTCAGAAGTACTATTACCGTGTACAACGCTTGGATGAAAACTTGGCTGATTTCATACAGGACATTAAGTTTTATACTAGGGTGTTTGCTCTTCATTTCCCTGAGGATCAGATTGTACAAGCTATTGTGGAAGGGATTTCACCACCCTACAGGTCATATTTGTGTTTCGCGGCGTGCCCGCAAACTTTCTCTGAACTTGAAGCATTGGCCGTCTCAGCGGAAGGAGTTAGATACGCCGATTCTTTGCGTGTCGCGAAAGAACCCCCGCCTTCCTTTAGTAATACTCGGCCTCCACCTCGCCGACCAGTCAATCCCCGTAAATGTTATGCTTGCGGGTCGCCTAACCATCTGCGCAACAAGTGTCCACTGATCAAGTCAAGTGGGACAAGGAATGGAGCCGGGTCATCACAAGGCTGTTTTAAATGTGGGGCTTTCTCACATATCGCCAAGAATTGTCCCAATTCGAATAGCACCCCCTCCTGCTCAACTTCTGGTGCAAATTCCACCTATGCCAATAATAAAAAGTGACTAGTGGCTTCGGCTGAGTCGACTAATCCATCTTCCCGAGACTCAGCCCCTGGTAAACAGGTTGTAAATTCAGGGAACGAGCAATTTTCAAATTCATCTTTTGAAGGTCCCAAAGAGTGTCTTAGGATTGCGGCAGATACCCCCGCACCGGTCCCCTTTCTCAAAATTGAGTTAAATAACGAGCCTATAACAGCTCTCTTAGATTCAGGTAGTATTTGTTCTATTATTTCGGCTGATTGGTATTCAAAATTGAAATCTGTTTGTAAACTTCCTAACTATTGTTTGTCGGTGATCCAATACGTTTCGGCTAATTCCTCTCCATTAGAAATTCTCGGTTCCTTATATGTCAAAATTCGTATTTTTAAATTCACATGGAAAGTTAAATTGTTTGTGGCCAAGCACTTGTCTTGCCCCATTATATTGGGAGCGGACTTTATTTCTCACACTGGTCTTGTGCTCGATCTTCAGAGTAGGTCTTGCACTTTCAAATTTGTCTCTAATTGTAATATCCCTCTATTAAAGTGTAATTCTGCATCATGTTCTTCTATTTCGCCTACCCAGGATGAGATGTTGTTAGACCTTAGGCATCTACCTGAGGAGCAGGCTGATAGTATTCGCAAATTGTGTCAGTCGTTTCCCGAGGTGTTCTCTGATACTCTTGGTGTTACTGACCTTATTGAATACAAAATTGAGGTCACGGATTCGATTCCTGTCCGTTTTCCACCTTATAGGCTATCTCCACCTAAAATGAAGGCTCTAAAAGAAATCATCGATCAGATGTTGAAGGACGGTATTATTAGGCCCTCTAAGTCAGCGTATTCTTCGCCTATTTTTTTAGTCCCGAAACCCCAAGGGGGCTTCAGGCCTGTCATTGATTACAGGGCTCTCAATCGGAAGGTGGTGTTACAATCTGTGCCCCTTCCCGACCTTCATTCTTGTTTTTCATGGTTTCGTAAGGCCAAGTTCTTTACTATCTTGGACTTGAATCAGGCCTATAATCAAATTCCCCTTGCCGAAGAGTCTAAACATCTTACAGCGTTTGCCACGGACTGGAATTTATACGAATACAACCGCGTGCCTTTCGGGCTCCCCACGGGAGCAGCTGTACTCACTAGGCTACTAGATAGGGTCTTCTCCGACATCAAATTTGAGTACTTATATCACTACTTGGACGATGTCGTCGTATTTTCAGAGACTTTTGAAGAACATCTAGATCATCTGCGAGAAGTTCTCGATCGCCTTCGTAAGGCTGGGTTAACTGTTAAGTTGTCCAAGGTTGCCTTTGCTAAGCCCTCTATGTCTTTCCTAGGGCATATTGTGTCACCGGATGGTGTAGCAGTCGATCATTCTAGAACACAGGCCATCCGTGATTTTAAACCTCCCAAAGACATTAAAGGTATCGCCAGGTTCATTGGTATGGTGAATTTCTTCAGGAAGTTTATTCCTAACTTCGCTAATAGAGCGGCGCCCTTAAACCTTCTTCGTAGGAAAGGCATCAAATTCGAGTGGGGACCTTCTCAACAAGCCGCTTTTGAAGACCTTAAATTAGCTCTTTGTAATGCCCCTGTACTTGCTATGCCTGATTTCTCGAAGAAATTCATTGTCCAAACCGACGCATCGTCGTCAGCGGTAGCTGCAGTCCTTCTTCAAGAGACTGAACTAGGGAGGCGCCCCATCGCCTATGCGTCTAGGACATTGTCGGCTCAAGAAGCCAAGTATTCCATCTATGAGCTCGAAGGTTTGGCAGTCTTATTCGCCTTAGAGAAGTTCCGTCTCTATCTGGAACATGTCAAATTCGACCTGGAGACAGATAATCAAGCCTTAAGCTGGGTCTTAGGTAGGCCGCGTCGTACTGGTCGTATAGCCCGCTGGGCCATCCGTATTTCTGCCTTCCAGTTTGATGTTAGACATATCAGAGGTACCGAAAATGTTGTTGCTGATGGACTCAGCCGTATGTTTTCTAACGACGTCGAGACCCACGAACCGGTCGACAATTCATCACCTTCCGAGTCCATACTATATGAGGTTAATGCCATCCTAACAGATGCTCCCATGCTCTTTAGGGATATCGAGAAATACCAACGTGAAGATCTGACGCTGGCTCCGATAATGGAAACCCTTTCTTCTGGGGAACATGTTGTCCCTTATGTTCTGAGGAATGGTGTTCTATGTTGCCCTTCGAGGCATGATAAGATGATGAAAGTTGTCGTTCCAGCTGTTCTTGTACCTATGATCTTCAAGTATTATCATGAGACCCCATTAGGAGGGCATCTTGGAATCTTTAAAACTCGTGAAAAGATTCGTGAAATGTTCATCTGGAAAGGTATGGACGGTGAAATCCGTGAACTAGTAAAGGCTTGTAAATCCTGTTTGCTTAGTAAACCGACCATGTCCACCAAGGTAGGCCTCTTGTCTTCTCAGCAAGCGTCGCGCCCCATGGAACGCCTGTATATTGATTATGTAGGACCATTCCCCCAGTCAAAGGGTAATGCCAACAAGTTCATCCTTGTGTGTGTAGATGGTTTTACCAGATTTTCTTGGTTATTTTCGACTAAGCTGGCTACAGCTCAGTCTACCATTACTTGCTTAAATTCTATTTTTGCTTCTTTTGGTCCGTGCCAATATATTGTATCTGATAATGCGAAGGCTTTTACATCTAACTTATTTCGTAAATTCTGTTTTGACTTATCCATCTCTCATGTAACTACTTCTGCTTATTACCCTCAACCATCTCTGGCTGAACGGGTTAATCGTAATCTCAGGTCCGCACTTATTGCCTATCATCATGAAGATCATTCCAGGTGGGACACGTCCCTGCATTGGTTAGCTTTTGCTTTGAATTCGGCGGTTCATGAATCTCATAAGTTCACTCCTGCTTCCTTGATGTTCAAGTTTGTTCCCAACACGCCGCTCTCTAACCTTTGGTCTCTGAGTGACATTCTACCCGAGACAATAGATCCGGATAATATTAAAGATCTTTGGAAGAAGGCTAAAGCCAATCTTAAGGTATCTCATTAAAAGGTTAGAGAAAAGTATGATCGTGGACGGAGACCCACCACTTTGAAGGTAGGTGACCAGGTGATGGTCAAGAATTTTGTTCCCGCGGGCAAGCTTGCCCCCAGATTTCATGGGCCATGCATCATTCTCGATTTTCTTACGCCGGTTACATTGTTAGTAAGCAATCCAGCCACCGAGAGGATATTTAGGGTTCACCTGTCCCAGGTGAAACCGGTGTAAATTTTGTGTCAACTTGCTTCATATAATTTGATAGGAATATGAAGGTTATATTTTTTTTGAGTTCCACTCTTAAGGCATTCTGCTCCTTCTATTTTATTTTATATGTAAGCATTTCTGTAAAACCTCCCCCGATTTGTTAAACTGCCATCCTGTCCTTGCCACGGCCATTACCACGCTCCCGTCTCCTGCTCCACTACACACAGTGGCTGGCTTAGATGAAATGCCATGGATATCTGCACGCCGCTGGCCCCTCAATCTCTCTACATGCCTGTGCCCTCAAAAGAAACATGATGGTCCAACACAATTCTGCCGCCTAGCTTAAATGTTTCAGTGCCCCCGCAGCCGCGCGGCGCTGTGCCGCGGCTGGGTTCGAGGACGGGCCCCCTCGGCCCCAGCGAGGACGACATGTGCACGGCGAGCCGGAGCTCTCCTCCCGGCCTAGGCTGATGTGCGGCGCACGTCCTGCTACTTGCCCGCAGCCTGTATTCCTTCACCGCGGGCGCGGCGTGTTTCAACACCACTGCTCCCCTCATAGTGCGGGCGAGCGGTATCTCAGGGTACTTGAGGGGTCCGAGCGGCCTCCTTTGGACGCAAGCTGCAACGGCCGGTCTGGCCATCCAACTTCATCAACCTCAACTACATGGACAGTTACGATAAGCAATGACTACACTCGGGAATTCAACAGCAATATTTGGTGGACATTGCAAAATTTTTCATCACTTTTAAGTATTAAAAGTCTATCTTCGGAATTCTACTTCTACAAACTTAAAAACTTTACTTCATCTGCAACAACAAAATTTTGAAACTAAATCAAACCAAATTAAGAAAATCTTATAAATTTTTTTTTTTGGCAATTAATCTCCATATCCACATCAAAACTTGGACCTTGTTTTCAAACAATTTCATGTGTCACCCCGGGAGGAACTTTTGGGGGGGGGGGGGGGGGAGGTCTGTACCGGGAGGTACACCTCCACTCCGCTAATTTAAAATGTGCGCCAGTTGAAACTCCTCTGCTGGAGGAAGTCTGAACTTTATCTACGCTATTAATTCTTTACCTTCTCAGAAGATGTCACCACGTGGAAAATTTTGAGTTTTTGAACTGTGTCATTTTTGATGTGTTTTTGTTTCGCTTGAAGTAAGAAGTGTGAACTTTCTCTTCTAGAGGACACTACTGAAGATCAACAATAGTGCACCCTAGTGCGGAGTCAAAGAACTATTTTGTTGGAGAAATTTTTTTTCAAATGTTTGTTTCTTGCTAAATTTCTTTCTGTTATTGTTTAAGTTGGCTGTATACCCCTCTTTTCCCCCTTGTTTTAGATTTATCCAATCCCGAATTTCTTTTAGTAATTTCCGACCAATCCGATGTATCTTCCCCCATCTTGGATATGTTTCTGTACCCTAGCCAATAAAGTAATTGTGGGCGGGTGTTTTCATTCCCCTAACGCCTAGAAACTTCCGCGAGAGGATTTAAACTGCTGATTTTAGGGTCTCCGGGCCACTTCTGTTCCATCTTTCAGTGTATAAAGTACATAGCAGGAGGCGGGAAGCGCCTCTTTCCTCGGCAGCGGTCATCAATAAGGTAATGGCCGATTAATAAATTCTTTCTTTGCTAGCTCAGCAGTTTAACTCTCGGGGCGGGTGCGAAGCGTTCCTCCATGTAACCTTTTCCTAAAATGTAACGATCTTTCTTCTATTCTCTTTTAAGCTACCTTCTGGGATAGAGAGTGCTAACCCTCTCGAGCTCCCACTCTTATTGTTTTGAGGTGAACTTATTTTCTCAACCTATTCTTCGTTAATGTAAAACAAATTGCTCTTTTCTAAAGTCACCTCGGTAGTATGGGATTAGCCCTTGCATTAGTGGCCTAGAGCCAGATTAGGTTTTTTTTAAAAACAAGTGTATTAGGAGTGCAGATTGCCTCCTCTCAAATTGTTATTTTAGAGGTCATGTAATTGCCCCTTTTCATTTAATAGACCTCAGTAGGTTGGGTATTGTACCCCTGTGTCTATGTCCAGTGAGGACAACTTGAAGGTGGAGTTTGGTGTGGCCTGGGAGAGGCTTAAATTTTGAGAGCGAGTGGCTCTTTTGAAAATTAAGTGTTGTATGCCTCGTGGAGGCTTTTCTGTGTAATTTGGAGCAAGGGCTCCTAGGTATGAATGGGGTTTTCTGCCCCTCTGTTAAAACTCGTGTTTGGGGTAAAACTGAGCTGATTGCCCAAGCTGTGTAAAATCAGGGCGCGAAGCCCAATTCCTGTAAATATTGTAACTACCCTTTTTGACTTGCTACTTTGTACCTGCCATGCTTGTTATTTCTTGTTTTTGAAAAGAAAATATAACCTTGTTAAATTTTAAATTAATTTTGCTTTCGTAGCTGGAGACCTATTCACACCCGCACCTTCTTTCACCTCTACCTACCACGGAAAAACTCCGTAACAATAATAATAATAATAAAAAATACTGAATGGAATCTGTAACCCTGTTGTACGGTTACAACTCCTCCAGTAACTGTAAAGGTTCTGTAGTCAAGTATCAGGAATGTGTTAAGAATTTAGGTATTCATATGGATAATACTCTCTCCTGGACATTCCATGCCAAACATTTGGGAAGGAAAGTGTTTTGTACATTGCATCAGTTTCGTCGAATCGTGTCGTATCTTCCTTTTTCGGTCAGAAAGATAATCGATCCAAACTATGGTATGTCCTATTTTAGGTTACGGCGCTGTAATTTACGGCGATATCTCAGAGAAATATAATACCAAAACTCCAGTAAGTTCATTATGCCTGTGTGCGTTTCGTCTTCAGTATTCGTTAAGTTTCTCATGTAACATCTTACTAAAAAGCCGCAGAGTGGTTGAAACTCATGGATAGACGATCATACTCAGCTGCTTGCTTACTGCTGAGAATTTTAAAATCTAATGTTCCCTCATATTTGACCAAGTTCTTTGTTCAGATGAGTCAAGTGTACGATCGGGACAATAGGTTTACAGCTGTGTGTCCACAGCATCGCACGTTAAGTGCAGTAAGTCGTTTATTGTCACTGCGTCTCAATTGTACAATGACCTTCTACTATATGAAATACAGCAAAGTAGTGTCAAAACTCACAAAAACTTTCCACTTACTAAGCCATGTAAGTGCATTTTCACCAAATTAATTAAATGTTTACCGGGCGAGTTGGCCGTGCGCGTAGAGGCGCGCGGCTGTTGGCTTGCATCCGGGAGATAGTAGGTTCGAATCCCACTATCGGCAGCCTTGAAAATGGTTTTCCGTGGTTTCCCATTTTCACACCAGGCAAATGCTGGGGCTGTACCTTAATTAAGGACACGACCGCTTCCTTCCAACTCCTAGGCCTTTCCTATACCATCGTCGCCATAAGACCTATCTGTGTCGGCGCGACGTAAAGCCCCTAGCAAAAAAAGATTAAATGTTACGAAATATCATAATCTCCTAGATATATTTTAGATGTTTAGTTTTATTCTTAATTCATCCTCGGCATTAAAATATATCGTAGTTTTCTCTTATGTCTTGTGTCTTCTTTTCCTTTTTAGTACAGTGTACGCTTCTGAAATGGTAAAAGTAATATTGTAATCTACTAGATGTTAAGTTTTAGTAACTTTTTATTCTCTTTTTTTTTTTTTGCTATTTGCTTTACGTCGCACCGACACAGATACGTCTTATGGCGACGATGGGACAGGAAAGGCCTAGGAAGTGGAAGGAAGCGGCCGTGGCCTTAATTAAGGTACATCCCCGGCATTTGTCTGGTGTGAAAATGGGAAACCACGGAAAACCATCTTCAGGGCTGCCGACAGTGGGGATACTGGCCGCACTTAAGCGACTGCAGCTATCGAGCTCGGTGTTTTTATTCTCAGTAGAAAAGTGTATCATATGCTTTTTATGTATTTTTGTTATTAGACTTAGTAGATTAATTGATACAACGTAGATTTAGGTTTCAGTGACAATCAGTTACAGTCAAAGGACCTCTGGTCCTACATGTAATTGACTTTAAATAAAATATCCTATTCTCCACAGCACACACGATCTTCAAACAGCATTGAATAATAGGACAAGCCTGTTGCTGATTCATCTTCTAAATTAAGCGAAGTGTTTGAGCAAGGTATGTCATGACGTCTGTGCTCGAGGGACATGTCACCAAAGAAATATTTTTCGACCCCTGATCTAAGTAGTAACAGTTACTAAACACTTTGTAATCTCCTGTGTATGACTCTCTGAAGTGTGTCCTGGTGTAACCTTACACTGTGACAAAGTTTCAGCATCCAATATATTTTAAAATATTGGTCTGATTCACAATAGCATCAACGATTAACTTCTTCGATGTATGAAGTAATTGCCATGAAGAGCCGAAACAGTCTGATGCCGAGTAGATTAATCAAGGGGCTAAAGGAGTGTGTGGAGACTTCTCAATGGAACTTTAAAATTGTATATACACTATATAGTTCAATGAGAGGATATGCGGATATCTGAGTCTCACTCAAATCATCACTGATCTGCATTTAGCTTCGTCCAGATGACAGGTTCCCTATCTGTTGTTTACTTAGTATTTTCTTAAATAATTGCAAAGAATTCGGAAATTTATTGAACATCTCCCTTGGTAAATTATTCCAATCCCCTCTTCCTATAAAAGGAATATTTGTCCCAATTTGTCCTCTTGAATTCCAAATTTGTCTTCACATTGCGATCCTTCCTACTTTTCAAAACACCACTCAAACTTATTCGTCTACTAATGTCATTCCACGCCATCTCTCCACTGACAGCTCGGAACATACCACTTAGTCAAGCAGCTTGCCCACCTTTTCCCAAGTCTTGCCAACCAAAACTTTGCAATATTTTAGTTACGCTACCTTTTTCTTTAGGAAATAACCCAGAACAAATCGAGCTGATTTTCTTTGGAATTTTTCCCAGTTCTTGAATCAAATAATCCTGGTGAGGGTCGCGTATACTGGAACCATTCTCTACTTGGGGTCTTACCAGAGAATTATATGCCCTTTCCTTTAAATCTTTATTCCAACCCCTAAATACCCTCAGAACCATGTGCAGAGATCTGTACGCTTTATTTACAATCCCGTTTATGTGATTATCCCAATGAAGATCTTTCGTTATATTAACACCTAGGTACTTACAGTGATCCCCATGAGAAACTTTCACCCCAATCAACACAGTAATTAAAACTAAGATTACTTTTTTCCTATTATGTAAACTAACAACCTGACTTTTAACCCCGTTTATCATCATACCATTGCTTCCTGTCCAGCTCACAACATTGTCGAGGTCTTTTTCTTTTGCAGTTGCTCACAATCTTGTAACTTATTTATTACTCTATACAGAATGACATTACCTCTGATTGCCGTTCCTTACTCATATTATTTATATACACAAGAGAGTCTGCAAAGGATGTAGAGACATTTGCTTAACTATATGGATACAGTCTTAGTGAAGGAGTAAAGGCTGAAAATTAATCAATTTATAACAAACGTAAGATTAGGAAACGAGGAAGTAGATGGATATTTCTATAGTCCTCTCCGTGTAACGACGTACCCTAAGGGTGCAACCTTACCCTTTCTCCCCTGTAATATTAAGATATTGATTTATGGTTACTTTTCTTGCTGTTGGGTCTTTTTCAGTGTCGGTAACCATACAGTTTAGGGACCCTACTTGCCGATGCGACGTCTTACATTTACCGTTAATCTGGCACGTTGGCAACGTTCATCACTGCTCTAGCGTGAAGTGCGTGTTGCCACCGCATCGCCGTTAAAGTCACTAGTGATACATTTGCGAGAATATTTAAAGCATATTTTCTTTTTCTGTGGGATTGTAAATCTATTTGGCTAATACCAGGTAAGTAGGATTGTGGCATGTTCGGATAATGCATTTAATAACATAGTTTGTGTGAAATGATGAAAGTGCTCAAATACGTCAGACTCATGTCTAGATCTACCGGTACATGAAATAACTCTTGCGGGACGAAATTTTGGCAGTAGAACTTATAACATTATTATTTTCAAATCCGCAGTGAACTTGAAAGCTGACCTAAATTAAGTTCACGGAGCTTGGCACATTAGTATTCCTATATGTTTCCTGATAAGCTTGAAGATATAACCAGCCTGCAGGCTGAAAATATGCCCAATAATCTCTCTCCTTACTGGTTACCGGTATTGAAGAGAGAAGGAAATATTCGCGCAAAAGAAAGGGAAGTCATTGGATGTCTGAAACTTTCGAAAATCACACTGCAAAGACTTATTAAATAAATTGCATCGTTTAACACGCCCCTCTTTTCAAGAATATGGTTATAGCACGCCTACTGTATATCAAAATAAAGACAGATAATTTAAGTGAGAAAGTGTGTTTATTTCCTTAATTCCTCATTGAGGAGATATTCATAATTATCTTGATTTATTTCATCTTATCTTATATCATTTACTAGGGTAGGGAAACATTCATTATCGGTGTTTACATTGAGGTTAGTTTGTTATGGTTATGTCTGATGATTTTAATATGTAACCAGGCAGGTTGGCAGCAGTGATCAGCCATTACAAAAAAGAGAAAAGAAGAGCATCGGGCGGCGATATTTACTTTCTGGGGTATTTCCTTACGTGGCAATTACTATACTTCAGTGAGGAATAACATTGGTGGCAGTTGCTAAGTTATGTGTGCTGTTGAGTAAGGCATTTACAGCACGGCCAGTGGGTGCTGTTAAAAGTGTTGCTTATAGGTTGAGTGGTACTGCAAAAACACTGCCTGGTTAAGTGAGGAAAACAATGGTAGGCCTGAAGCTCTCTATTCCTCACTTTGCCTTGTACACCTCATTAATATGCTGCTTCGGTTATTGATGATTCAACCAGCGTCCGGAGTGATATGACATAACACAATAATAATAATAATAATAATAATAATAATAATAATAATAATAATAATAATAATAATAATAATAATAATAATAATAATAATAATGTGAAATCGCAAGCAGTTAAACAAAAAGTTAACTCTTACCTGTGACTGCTAGCATAAGTTGCCCCAGCGATTTTCTCGTACGTGAGAGTGTATCTGCATGGATATGGCACTAATGTGGCATCCTGGTCTGTCGGTGGATATCGCCCGGGATACTGACCCCCGGGTCCCGGGCGGCCGTTCACTGGCGGTCTTCCTCCAGGGTATGTTGGGTATGGAGGGTAAGTTCCTGGAGGGTACGTTCCTGGAGGGTACGGCCCTGGGGGGTATGTACCACCAGTACCAACGCAATCCTTTTCAGCGTACAAGGCACCACTTTGATTCTGGAAGCCATTGCTGTCCAAGGTTGACCCCATAGTTCCACTCAGAAGACACTGGTTAGTATCCAGGCCAGTCTATTCAAACAGAATTTTAATTAACAACGGCATTTTTATCAAAATAATCACTAGGGTTAGGAAGTTTATGACCTAAGGAAGTACAAAATACGCAAGCAGATGTGACCTAAAACTAGTTAAATATGACCTCAAAACTAGCTAAATGTGGCATAAAACTAGCTACATATGACCTAAACTAGCTAAATATGACCTAACAACGATCAATATGACCTAAAATGCGATAAAATATTACATGAATTTTAGGGGTAGATAACAATATTACTAACATTAAACGTGATCAGCGATAGTACACCAGACATATTTATTCATACAAACTGACGGAGACCTAGAGTACGTTAAAACGCTCAACATTAATTCAGTATCATAGCCTTGAGGTGCAGTTCTCGCTCGATTTTCCTAAATAAATCCAAAAATCCGAAGTATTCGCATGTTTTATGGTATCTGTCGACGCAGGTCAGAAGACACTGCCTAACAGGAAATTTACTGAAGCCAGTCTGTTGAAGTTCGGGAAGGGAGCTGGAACTGGACCCTTCAAGCAAGAACTGGGCGAGAGATAACATGGAATTTACTTGTTTGCTAATTGCTTCTGAGCTAAATATATCTACCGGAGTGATTCAAAGGCGGAAACACACTATCATCACGTTCCGTGAGCTCAGGCGTATCGTGTGGCAATCTAATCTGTCCAGAAAGATGTGCTGAAAGACGGCTGTACAGCAGAGCCTTTTTGGAATCATCAGATATGTATTGCACCTATATGAGCCATGGCTCAGGTGCCCTTTACGAAAAAAAAAGTCTTCTCACCCTGCTACATGTCTGTTCCGGGAAAGGAAAGAAAAATATATCTGCTACACTATTTGGAAATCCTGTGTTTGAAACTCGACGCAGATAACACGTACCTTGTTAATTACCCCTCGTTTTAATCAAATTGCTGAAATTTTAACCAAATATGACCTCATGTTGCTAAAATGAGCTAAATATGACCAAAACAATAAAAATGACTGAAATATGCATTTATATGCAACATCAAATTTCTTTCAACGGGATCAGGGACCCGTCATTCACACTTATTTTTCAGATAGCGGGTAAAACGAGCGCAGGAAAGAAATCTAAATTCTCCTTAACTTTCGAACCTTAATATTCACTAAAAACTTTTTATTCCTCTATTAAAATAAACAGAGGTACGGTAATTTTACTCTTATTGCATGTCCGATTTTAGGCCGGCCATACACGTTGCGGCGTCCCGGAGAGGTTTACCTGTACAGTTGACCTGCGCAGTAATCCTGTACAGGCGCCGACCTCATAGACGGTACGGTTTACCCGTCAGTTGATAACTGTATCCTTAACAGCTTCAGTCTCGGATTCCTTCAAGTTTGTCAATAATTTTCTATAAGCGGCATCTCTCAGTGCACGATTATGATACTTCTTTCTCTTCACACTCCACAGACAAGGTTCGGATTTGTACAACTCGATAAACTCCTCTAAAACTTGAGTTCGGTTACGGTTTGACATGTTTCGTATAGTACTCTATCAAAACAAAACAAAAATCACCGGTAAGCAAAAAGAAATTACAAAACAAAGCAAACCGAGTGGTTTTGTAAAAAGAAAGAAACAGAACGCAATACCCTCTTCCTACGCTTGTCCTGCTTCAACTGAGCTGAAAGCTGTGCAGGTCTTGGGCGAATCACACAGACTGCGCAGGTAACGGAATAATTGTTTTTCGATTCTTCCTGGCTCACCTGTACAGGTTCATCGAACGTAGGTGCCACCCACGCTCCGGTTTACCCGCGCAGGTGAACTGTACAAGTAAACCTCTCCGGTACGCCGCAACGTGTATGGCCGGCCTATTAGAAATACAAAGAAAATTTTATATGTAAAATGAAAAGAAAGAATATGCCTTCACCTGACTGAGGAAGGTGTAGGAGCGACACATGAACTCTCGCTCCACATCACACGCGTGTTGACAACTGGAGTCACTGAAAGCAGACAGCGACTTGTCGGTGTAGATGAGCTGGCGACCTTCCTGGATGTTCCGGTATACACACCTGCCAACAGCTGAGGAAAGAAAAAGTCCACGTTATTTCTCTCCTACTAAGGTAACATAATGTTTAATTTCATCAAGGAATGTCTGTTTTACTTTATGTTCATGACTGTACCCAGCGACATGCAACGTACTATTGTAGCTCGTGCTAGCTCACTTCCGGGGAGCAAGAGAGCATCGTACTACTGTAGCTCGTGCTAGCTCACTTCCGAGGAGCAAGAGAGCATCGTACTACTGTAACTCGTGCTAGCTCACTTCCGAGGAGCAAGAGAGCATCGTACTACTGTAGCTCGTGCTAGCTCACTTCCGAGGAGCAAGAGAGCATCGTACTACTATAGCTCGTGCTAGCTCACTTCCGAGGAGCAAGAGAGCATCGTACTATTGTAGCTCGTGCTAGCTCACTTCCGAGGGGCAAGAGAGCTGGCGAATTGTCAGACCGTCAGAGCTAATTCAGCCCACTGCGTGCTGAGCGAGCTAGCGCGCTGGCTTCGACTAGCCTAAATTTTGAACCAGGTATATTTATATGAATAGAATGCTAATGCCTGGTGTTTCACATTCAATTTCAAGCCTACGTGTTAGTGACACAAATAATATAGCTAAATGGCGCAGTAGATGTCGATATGAAAATAACCAAACCCCGTAGCGGAACAGCCCGTGAAGATCCTTGGCCTACCAAGAGACCGCTGCTCAGCCCGAAGGCCTGCAGATTACGAAGTGACCTGAAGTCACTATGACGAATCCTCTCGCCCGTTATTCTTGATTTTCTAGACCGGGGCCGCTATCTCACCGTGAGATAGCTTCTCAATTCTAATCACGTAAGCTGAGTGGGCCTCGAACCAGCCGTCAGATTTCGACATGGAAAACATTTTTTAATTCTTGAGAAATTCGAACATTTTCTGACTAATAAATACGTTTAACATTGGCAAAACAACGATGAGTTAAGAGTTTGTCGGTAACTTATTGTATCCATCCTCACACTAAACATAATCAGAGCATAATATAAGAGCACAGGCTGGCGCATATTATTCACAGAACAAGCTAGTACAAACATGAAGAGCAGTAGCCTTACAAAATAGATGTTGCGCACTAGAACGTCATTAAGATTGATTGGTCTTGCCTTGCGGGAATTTGTTTCGGTAGAACTACTCGTTGCATGAATTGCTAAAATTTGGCGGTATCGACTTAATGCTGGTTGTATTTCTACTACAGAACGGTCCACCAAACCTGTGGCCCGCACGAGAAGAAAAATGTAATTTAGTAGCTCTAAATTATCTATCGTGTTTGTCGCTTTGTAGGAGTGTCCAGGTCAGTCACTGTCGCGGAAAGCCACGCTCTCTGATAGACATTCTTTTCTATGGCAGTGGCTTGGAAAGAAAAAAAATCAGTAGCTGTAACCTATCATTCGTGTTTGTCATTTAGTAGCTGTGTATAATGTATGCGCTGTCGTTGGCAAGCCTCTTGAGTGCATTGTGAGGTCGTCGGAGCCACCGCAATGTTGAATCTCTAACATTTTCGCGGGTTGGGTACCAAAATTTTCTTTAAGAAAAACAAATTTTAATGAGAATTTTTAGAATTAATTCCAATATATTGAAAGCTGTTGTTATCTGTAAGGAACTGGAATGATTGCATATCTGTTAAGAAGGAAGCTAAACTTTCCAATGTCGACTTCCTTAATGTAACTTGAAAAGCTTTTCTGTCTGCCGAACACACTAGCTCAAAATATAATATAGACGAACTGAAAGCTTCTAAGTTACATTCATTTCAAACCTGTTACCCTTTCACGAGAATTACGCAGACAAACGAAGACAAAATTGAAATTTCAACAATAGTGATATTACTTTAGCGCATTTTCTGATGGTGAAGACGTCCCTGAACGTCTATTAGAGCTCTACAAACTAGCATATACTTACGAGGGGCACATTGGTTCTCCAGATAATCTGAGTCCATGGACGCCTGGAAGGCCTGGGGTTGAGTATAGCGGTCCTCGGCACTCAAACGACATTCCTTGCGGCGATAGTTGTATGTTGCTGATCTGTTACAAAGAGAAATAATGATTAACTGTTAGTTCATTTTGACCTTCGTCCGCAGCTGTGTGTAGCCCGCACTGGGGCAAAGCCACGCTAGTCGCCTGTCATTATACAAATCGGTTTCCGTTGACGGCTGCTCGTGGTCAGCTTGCTGTTGCGTGAGTAAGCTTGATGTCTGTCTTTGTCCGAAATTTGGTCTTACGAGATCAGTATAAATCAAATCTCTGTTATTATTTATTTTTAGTGTCATTACTACCGGTGTTCTTAATTGCAGCGTGTTAATATATTGAAGCAGCGCTCATCCGTAGATGAAGACCAAAGTAGTTGCCTGCATTTAGAGGCACTGAAGAAGAGAAGGGGACTCCAATAAATAAATAAAAAATACAAATAAATAAATAAATAAATAAATAAATAAATAAATAAATAAATAAATAAATAAATAAATAAATAAATAAATAAATAAATAAATAAATATATAAATAAATAAATAAATAAATAAAGATAATATCCAACAGCTAGTCCTCCCTAATTACGGAATCTAACCGATCGGCCTCCTAATCAGGTCATACAGAACAATATTTATGACAATGATTTTTAAAAATATTTTATTGCTATTTTTCTAAATAAATACAGTAGAACCTCGCTTAACCGAACTTCGCTTATCCGAAACCCGGCTTAACCGAAATGCTCTGGTAAAATTGTATTTTAATATTTAGTTTTTACCCTCTCGTTCTTAGCCGTCGATATTAGTAATTCTCTTGCTATATGTGCTGAGAGCTACCAGGCGAACCGTATTTTATATTATGACGTATGCCAGAATACACGTGTAGCATAAAACAAAACAGTTTCTTACCCTCTAGTTCGTTCCATGATACATTTTTTCTTGAACAAGCAGCAATTATTAGTAGTGTATTATTATTATTATTATTATTATTATTATTATTATTATTATTATTATTATTATTATTATAACTGTATTATTCGTCATGAAGATTATGCAGACGACACCGACTTTGGCAAAGGCAGTTCTGAGAATCGAGTTAACATTAGATGATGGATTTAATGCATTGGAGGTAAGATTAATTTCAAATTTTTATTAAAATACAGTACTGTAATAAAATTACGGTATACAGTATTCATTTCAATAGTAACAACAAATGTTTCATTGTTTCAGATCGCTTTGCGCTTTGTTGAACAAATCAATGAATCTACACCAGCTGATGTACTGTTGATTAAACGGTAGCTGAACAACAGCGCTGCACCAAGAAAATTCAGAAGAAAATCACTGAATTTATACAATCAGTGACATGTAAATATTTTAATGTTAATACACAGTACGCACCTTTGCTTAACGGAGTTTATGTATTTTTATTTCGACATTTAACTTCCGAAAATATTTACCATGGGTCATCCAAAAAAACGCATCAACCGAAGTGGCTCCGCCCCCTTTATTTCGGATAAATGGGATTCTACTGTAAATAAATAAATAAATAAATAAATAAATAAATAAATAAATAAATAAATAAATAAATAAATAAATAAATAAATAAATAAATAAATTCCAATTTATAACTTGAGTGCAACAATATGGCATATACTGGGTATCCTTTATAAACCCAGACCGTCCAGCGGTGTTTCTACTCTCCGAGACCTAAGCAGCTGTACGGGAGGCGCACGTATAGTTCTTGACCTAGAATTTATAGCCAGTGTGGATCTCAGCTGTTAACATGGTGAGGCAGTTATGATTGCAACACCGTATTTTCGCATGTAAAAGTTATTTTACGTACGAGTCGGCTCGACGGGTATGCGATGCATTTGTTCAGCAATTTCCTGATGAAGTGCCACCTTCATGAGCACAGATTCACGTAATTATATATAAATTTGAAACTACTAGCTCAGTGCTCAATAAAAAAACATGCGCATACACGAACAATTTTAACAGAACAAAAGCTAGATGACATTGGCGCGAATCTTGAACGGTCGCCGAATAAATCACTTACAAAATTAGCACAACACGTAGGGGTTTCGGTTTCTTCTGCACACAGAACGACAAACTGTTACACATCAAACCGTACAGGTTTACACGGGCCGACTGTTTAAAACTTGCTGATTAAGCCACAAGAGTGAGATGATGTGAGTGATGTCTTGCATTATTGAATGATCGTTTATTCGACCTAGAGCGTGTGTTATTTTCTGATCAGGCCTGGTTTCATCTTAATGGTCGTGTGAACAGTCATGTCTCTCTATTGGTGTGCAGAAAATCCTAACGGTGTTTATGAAATCCCTCATTATGGAGGATGACACTTCATCGTCATTTATAAGGCAAGATTTCATATAAGATTGTATGCGCGCTTAAAGCAGGGCGGCAGCTCACGACGTAAGTTGGGCTGAGGCAGCTGCTGGAGCGCAGAGCACAAACACCGTGCTCTCGGTCTGGGTTTATAAGAGATAAACTGTATCTTCATCTTTAGGGTGAGAAAGAGTTGCTTCTCTTACCTGCAGGTGAACGTTCTCTCTTCCAAACAGCGGTCTTCACACTCTGTCTTAGATACTGCTGGCAATGCGAGATTGACGAAGCCCCTCAGCTCGTGGTTCACATATCTCTCAAACGTCCAAGCCAGGCTGCAGGTGGCACCTATATTTACAAAACAAACACATCACATTTATATTCTATACTCATGACGAATATTATCTGCAGCTAATTTAACGTAGCATACCTTCGTAGAACATTTATTTGACAGAAGGAAGGCGTGATTAAGTCAGTACGTCAATTGTTGGCGTTCCACCTAGACGGCTAGGTTCGAATTCCGACGAATCATAGTGCAACACTTTAACCTGAAAACTCCCATGCCTTTAGGAAAATAATGCGGTTTTAAACCCTCAATCAAAATCAAAATTGAGCTAGGGTAGCTGTAACGACCCCTGAATGGAATAAATTGAAGAATGTTAACTTAAGTGACAGAAGAGTTATTCCGGCTTCGTTGAACAATGAAAGAGAATTTTACTCTGCGAGTGGCCTGGCTTGGACTGATCACGAATAATCTTGTCTAGAATACAGTGGACTATGAAAAATACCGTAAATATTTGCACTTATTATTCCAAGGTTTCTTTAATGGGGCAGTAATAGCACTGCATTTGCGTTACAAATACCAGCAATGTACCCTCTGGAAGGCTTGAATATGACGTTGACCAGTTGAATAATTCGAGAATTAAACTCAAGGAACTGGAATATTATTTTGATAATCACTCTTAAAAGGCTCATGCTTCGAATTATGTCTTGATATATTGTACCCGAGCAATATGGGTGAAAAATAGGATTGAGTCCACCTGTGCATGGCTAGCGATGTTTGACTTCTTGCTCGATGTCGGAAAACTCAAATTAACTGATTGACGGAACTCTCTAGTCGAGACGGCCAAGGTGCCGGTTTACTTGTGCTCGACTCCCCACTAGGAAGCTGAAACAATTAGAAAAGTCTTCCGTTTGGGGAAACAAATAATTCCGACGTTCACTTCGTTTACAGCAGAAACAATGTATTGAATTGCTCACAGTTTCAAAAGTTCCGGAGAACCTTTGCGCTGAAAACGGGCAATTCAACGTCCTTATAAATCTACTGACACGGATCTCTCACATTATACAAACTTACCGACTACGTCACGATTAGTTCCCGCAACCTTGAACAAAATAAATAAATAAATAAATAAATAAATAAATAAATAAATAAATAAATAAATAAATAAATAAATAAATAAATAAATAAATAAATAAATAAATAAATAAATAAATAAATAAATAAATAAATAAATAAATAAATAAATAAATAAATAAATAAATAAGTAAATAAATAAATAAATAAATAAATAAATCAATCAATCAATCAATCAATCAATCAATCAATCAATCAATCAATCAATCAATCAATCAATCAATCAATCAATCAATCAATCAATCAATCAATCAATCAATCAATCAATCAATCAATCAAATAATAAATAAATAAATAAATACATAAATAAATAAATAAATAAATAAATAAATAAATAAATAAATAAATAAATAAATAAATAAATAAATAAATAAATAAATAAACTTTAAAGGCGTGAAAACGCCCGATCTGCTGCTGGTGGTGTTAATAGGCACAGCAGCTGTCTCCCCAAACAAGCGAACTATAGTGTCGATGCTATCGTCCACTTCCACGGGGGCACTCGACGTGCTCGAGCTCGGAGCCCCTCGTTAGTGCTTGCATTGACGATATTCTTTTGATCTCTGCGCTCTCGATTTTGGCCCTGCAGACCTGTTTCGGCCTCATTTTATTCGGAATGTAGTCTTATTACCAGTGGTGAAGTAATCGGACATCTTCGCTTGCTTTGTTGTATAAAGTTGGGCAATACGAAAATTTGTCGAACATTTCACAAAATATTTTTTTTTCAAAGAGAGGTCCGTCGCTAACGGCGTCACCAACTGAAATTAATTCATTTTTAGGATATTATAAATGCTTCTAAACGATACTTTGTTTTTGGAATCGGACTGATGGTTTCGAAGTTATAAAGATTGCCCTCGGCTGCGTTACCGCCAAAATGGCGTCTTATTTGGTGGCCATCTTGTTTTGACGGGTGATACAACAAATATTTATTCGGTGTCAAATTGAAGCTTAAGAGTTCTTCTTTGTAACGATGTAATTAAAATGGCGATATTGCCAATATATACAGAAAGATATCAGCATTGCCAAATTGCGTCATGTTTTGTGACAGGCGTTTCGCGCTAGTACACGCCTAGTACCAGATCAAAAAAAAAAAGAACACATCAAAAATGCAGCACCTATTCAGTTACAGTTCACAGCCATTCCAACAGAGATGAAAACCTCGTTAACTCCCGGGGATAAAGGCTAATCGCTCTATCCAGCGTACAAAGTGACGAGATTACCTTTACCTTTTACTCCTCCAGGGATATTAAATTGCCTTTAACACAGTTATATTTGACTTTGCCTGATTCAGTAATAATAATAATAATAATAATAATAATAATAATAATAATAATAATAATAATAATAATAATAATAACAAGTCTGTGAAGACCACATAATGGGAAATCACTATCTTTGCCATCATAATTTGCATAGGAATACTTATTCTAGGTGGAGAAGAATTATTATGTGCAATGAATATTGTAGATTATTATTAGCTTATTAGTTACTGGTTAATTGTTTATGACACTTTATCCCTTGCGATGTTTTTTAAGGCTTCAAATTCATTCCAAGATGTTTGAAGGATAAACTCGGAAACTACTCATGTGACATGAATGACATTTTTACAGCTACTACCCACCGCGTGTAGCTACAATGTAGACTACAATTATGTTATTTGGTAAAGTAGTTTTTTGTCAAGAAATGTTCAAATATTGTTATTCAAATCTTCATAAATTTTGTCAAAAGTTTTATTGCCCTTATTTTCATAAATAAAGAGCTACATTCATGATTGTAGTTCACACTAAAACAGTGTGCTAAATGACATTGGTTTATCAGTAATAGTTACTGAGATACTGGACTTCTAATTTGTATTGTTCTCCTGTAAAATTGTCTATTGTAGAATATTAATTTTACTATCAGTGTAACGTGTAACCACTAATCACAGAAAAATGAAATTCGGCACACTCTTTTAGTGTTCAATTGTCTTAAAAAATGGACTAAAAAACAAACGTAGCTCTTTAATTACGTTTGCATTCTACCTTTTCCTACCTGTAACCTTAAGGTCACATGTGTATAGGTCAAACACGATTGAGAAGATCATTTCGAAACATTGTCCTTCAATGACGATTAGATCTCAAGAAATCAGAAACAAACTCACTCCTCAAGCAAACGCCTTCGAAGTATGCAATGCCAGGCACTTGGCGGATGTCGATGTGGGTGGAATACGCATCACTCTCGAGTGCTGTGCAGTCGTTACGATTGTAGTCGAGGTTGAAACCGTGGCATCGAGGATCGGCTCGACAAAGCTGAACACAGCGTGAAGTTATTCCTGGAAGATGTTCACGAAGTAGACTGTATCCTCGCTGGCCTTGGAGTTCATAGCCTGTCACCTTCTCGAACTCCGCTCTCCCAACAGTACAACGTCCACCTGTAATGAGATTTCCCTTCATAATGTGCAATTTAAACCATTTCTAATATGTGGTGGATCAAGATGGTAGCTCTGTAAAGATCATTCTAGAGAGTAATATAGTTGCTTGATTTTTAAGGGAGAAAAAATCCACTTAGGACAGCTGCCCTATTACTAGAGAAACTACAAAGGTTCAGCCTACTGATTAATCCAAGGAAGATAAGAAAATACATTTAATTAATTTTTCATTGGATGTTTTTTTTTGCTAGGGGCTTTACGTCGCACCGACACATATAGGTCTTATGGCGACGATGGGATAGGAAAGACTTAGGAGTTGGAAGGAAGCGGCTGTGGCCTTAATTAAGGTACAGCCCCAGCATTTGCCTGGCGTGAAAATGGGAAACCACGGAAAACCATTTTCAGGGCTGCCGATAGTGGGATTCGAACCTACTATCTCCCGGATGCAAGCTCACAGCCGCGCGCCTCTACGCGCACGGCCAACTCTCCCGGTCATTGGATGTTTTATATATAGCAATACTTATTCATTTTTAGCAGCTACCCCCCCCCCTCCGATCGATTATCTGCTAAATGCTAGCTTAAATAATATTTGTAAGCACAATACTATGATTAAATCATATGGCCCTGAGGTTAACACATCCTACACCAAAAATGAGTACCAGGTTAATTCCTGGGGGCAAAGGCGGCCGGGCGTAGAGCTAACCACTCTATCCCATCACGTGCCGCGGTTAACAATGGTGGAAGCCTTTACCTTCCACTCCTCCAAGGGCCTTCATGGCCTGTACGGAGGTGTCTTGTCTTTGTCTTTGACTATAATTAAATAATTTCTTTACATTTCTTTACATTATTAAATGGGATTTTTATTTATTTTCCTATCAAAAGGGAGAGAAAAATACTACTTTTATTCGGCAAATAGTCTATATTATTGAAATCTAGCAACTTATACCCGAAAAATCCAAAGATTAGTAAAGTAAGCTTCTTATTTTTCAATGCATATCTTTTCAATAGATATTAGTTCTACAAGTTATTTTTCTGTGCTAAGTTTTGCATGTCTTCTCGGGTGGATATTAAACACATTTAATGTATTTAAGAAAATATATGTATTATCGATCAAAAATTGCTACATTTAGAATTCAGTGGCAGTGAAAAAGGAGATATTATGAAAACTCATGTGATTCAGGTGGTTTATCCTTCGACATGTCAGATACTGTCCGCTGGATCTCAATAATATTTTAAATACATGCATTTTTGCAGTTGGGTCGTCCACATTAATTTTGCCTTCCTTTCTATCTTATGACTTTCTTCATAGCTCAGTACTACTCTACCTGTTGAAAAAATATCTTCGCAACATTTTCGGTTGGTGCTTCACATTTAACATGAGTATAAATTAATTTATGTCGCGTGGGAAATAACTTGAACTACCAACGCACATATTCTTAATGATTTGACCTTGTGTGGCTGTCAATAAGAATATAATCCACCGACGGTCTCCGTGGCCTTACCTCGCAATATACGCTCAAGAAATATGATTTCACAAATGAAGAGTTAAAGCATTTTATCTTCCCCTCTCCCATTTGTAAGTATGAAATATTTTGGCATGACTTTTTATTTCGTTTTGATGCAGGCCTTTTCATTACTGAGAGAACAGTCAGAACTCTCACTATTGGTGTGCAGAGAATCCTAATGGTGTTTATGAAGTCCCTCATTATGATAGGAAAATCGGTGTTTGATGTGCTGTTAGTGGATAATTGGGCCTATTTTTTCGAAACAACAGTAAATGCAGAGAAGTATCAAGATGACATTTCGACACCGTCCTTCCATCAGTTAACGGAAGAAGAAAAGTCACGTGGGTGGTTTCAACAAGATTCAGCCCCTGCTCATACAGCAAAACATTCCTTTCTTACAATCGCGGAAGTGTTTGCAGACAGAGTGATCAGTACTGGTATATTTCCCCCTCGTTCTCCAGATCTAACAGTGTGTGCTTTATACTTGTGAGTTAAACTGAAAGAAAAAGTGTATCGAACAAATCCTCACACATTGGGGGAACTGAAAGAAAATATTACGAAAGAAATAAGAAACATTACAGTGGCAGAACTCACTCTCGTCAGCCACAATGTGGTTACAGATACAATGCCTTTATAACCCAGGAACGACGACACTTCCAGCATATTTTATAAGGTAAGATTTCATATTTGATTGTATACTCGCTTAAAGCAGGGGGGCTGCGCGCAACATAAGCTCGGCTGAGGCAGCTGTCGTAACGCAGTGTACAAACACCGTGCGCTCGGACTGAGTTTATATGGGAGACTCGGTATGAAAGATTTGGAGTTATGCTACCTCACATGCGAAGCGTTCTTGAGAAGAAGTTGACGCTTGTCTTCGGGCAGCAGAGACTCGGGTTCGAGTTTCATAATCGGTCACATTTTCAGCATTTTTGCCTTTAGTAATGAAGCTTGGTAGCTCATTTTCCCTTACCTATCATATCGGAATCATCCACTATTATAATATTTTATTTACCCTCGGTGAAAATGTACCTGATGCGCAGTCTTTAGAGAATATTGATAAAGATCTCTTAATTTCCATTAAACTATGACTCAAATATTTCCAGTAACACAATATCATAATTTAAAAAGTAGTTCATCGAATCACTGTAAGGTCAAATTCCTTTTCACACAATCCAGACTTGGCAATATTTTAATTTATTTACGTCCCTTGAATGAAAATGACAAGCGATAATTCATAATAATTAAGTGTGGTTTGCTATATACTTCTAATATTGGTACACATGCAGCAACCTCAGTTCATAACCACCGTTAATAAGGATTTTAAGGTTAGAAGAAAATGATACATCAACTGAAATGAACTATTCACTTCATTATTCAAATCTACAACAGCGGTACCAGCTGAGGAACCATGTTAACTAACTACAATACTTGTAACTCCAAAATAGAGATCTCTAAATTATAAGAAAAGTAGGAAATAGTCTACAGAGTTGTGCATGTATTACATAATCTACAAATATTTTCAATATACGTATTGTACAACTAAATTAGTGCTTTATCAATGGACTAGTTGTGATTACCTACATGCATGCTAAAGTTAATAATTTACACTACAGTTAGAGTACCTATATTACGAGTTACGCCCAGCCAGTTGTGTTACTACCATTCACTCACACTTGTACACATTCACTCTCCTAGTACAGTATCAATTATGTTTTACACCATATGATAATGGAATACGAATGAAAGGCGTTCTGAAATGACCAATGACACTTTCTTTTCTGCTACTGTTCGAATTAGGGGCGTATTCCGAAAGTGGCAACTTCCAGATCAAGTGAAGGTTGATTACATATCCTTCCATTGCTATGGAACATGATGCGCAATAAGGGTCTTGAGACTGTATATCCAAATTTGTGCATAGCATTGAGCCTCAAAAGCGCAGTATTATTTTTAATTCTAAAAGTAATGTTTAATAATGTGAAAAACATTTGTAAATATATTTGTCAACTCAAAGTCAAAGCATGATGACTTTTGAATGATTTAAATACATGCAAAGCTGCACAAATATTTACAGAGGCTACTACCAGACTTCAGTTTTAGGGAATATCCATGCTCGTGAATAGTCTAGTGCTGAACTTACTTCCATCGCATAAAGTTTACTCTTCACTCCAGCTAATTAGCATGAAAAACCTTGAACACTCTCCAAACAGAGGTTCACTTTACACTTCTCAGATGCGATTAAAGGTGTATCCCTTACATAAGGCTGACTTTCATGTTTTAATTTTTTTCGTTCCGCAGTGGCCAGTGATTGCTAAAATTCTTTTTTTACATCATCTGGAGGGATTGATGACCTTCGAAACGTAGTTCTCCTTTTATAAGTGATATCCGAACTTGGTCTCCCTCACTTGGAATTCTGCTTTCCGGTCTGACTCACGGTTTGTTCAAGATAAAAGCGATTATTTGCTGGTTAAAGGTGTTGCTTAGATTCATTTACTGATCTACACAAAATCCATTCATTTATCGCTGATATTTCAAACAGATGGTAAAAAAATCGGAAACATCATTTTCTGATGAAATAGTCAACTGTCGAAAAGAATATATAGCAAGCAAGTGCATTCTCCTTTGCACATATGTAATGCCACTCATTTGATAGTTAAGAATTTATATGTGTAAACCTGTTTCCAAATGCTCTGTACTAAGAAAGCTTAAGAACTATTTAAGAACATCACAATCAATACGTCACCAAAGTCACTTTGCTGTATTTTGCTGTTCAGTGTGACCTCACTATGGAGTTGGACTGTAGGGAACTGATGAACACATTTACCAATGGCAGAGCCAGCAGGAAGCGAATTTTAATTTTGTTAGGTTATGTTTCTCTTAAATAATTCATGAGCAAACTCAGGGAACTTTCTGTAACAATATATATTCGTAATTACAGTTTTATATACATTCCGTTAATTTAATGCATAGCAAAAGTTTAACAGAACATTACGTAAAAATATTAGCGTAATCAGTTCTGTGTACCTTTATATGGAGGGGTGTCGAAGTTTTATTTTACCCAGGAATGTAAAGATTCCTAAATATGCACCTGGTTGTAATATTTCGTCAACATGAAACATATGGTCATCCTTACGTCCTTCATGCAAAAACTGCCTCATAACGTTTCAAGCATCACGGATAACCTGATAAGGATGAATCATTTTGTATATTTTTTTATTTTGGGATATATTTTCTCTTTCTCCGTATGGATCAAAGCTGGGTAATTTTTTAGGCATATTACTTGTATGATATTACGTAACACCACGGGAAAATAATCCCGGATTTCATGTTATGTTCGCGAGTCCTATTTATGCAGATTATTTGAACAAACTGTAACGAAAATATCGAGGTAATTTGCACTTGGACGTATCTGTTGTATCTCCAAACTTCCTTTAACCGGGGTACAAACAACACTTAAAAGTTCATATTTATGTACCCATCTCGCAAAAATCTGCTTATTATTATTATTATTATTATTATTATTATTATTATTATTATTATTATTCATAATATATCTTACTCTCTTGTCAGTTAGGCTACATATCATCATTCATAGCTAAGAAATTAGGGCTCGTTGGAGGCGAGAGAGGATGAAGATTTGCCTTGAAGAAGCACAGAAATATTCTCCTTTCATACATCCATATACACAGTATCGTAAGTAAATGGAGTTACCAGTGTCTGTTGTACCCCAAGCAGCAGGCGCACTACCTTCTGCATGCCGAGCGAGAGTAAGTTAATCATTAATCTGAGCTTACTGGGCACTGTGTCCGTACGGCTGAAGAGTGTACCTTGCGGATCGCCTGGTGATCCTGGACCTCCAGCACCGAGACAGTTGCGCTCAAAGTAGTTCGTCCCTGGCCGACTCATTAGCGCCTCGTTCCCGGCAGAAGCTGCACAGTCAACAAAGTAACACATCAGTTATACATTACTAGCTCTTGTAAGATGACCACAATATTTTATATCAGGCATTAACATGTGTAGAGGGCTGTAAATAAAGTATTGGAAACGTAGTCCAGACACTCGCACGATATCGGGCATGCGCAAATAAGATATGGGAGCGGTCAGGCGGCGCGTAACCGTGGGTGGCGCTGTTATCGACGTGTAGTGTGAATTTAACGGGCATCCAGTTGGGAGTGTTGTTGGTGTGTGGCGTTGGAGTTTAAATCAAGTTTTCAAAAGATGGATTAAAATCGAGGTTGCCCGTGGCAAAAATGCATCAAAATGTTATCGAGGATTACGCGAAGCCTGTGGCGAGAATGCATTACCGTATAGGATGGTTGCACGATGGATCAAGGCGTTTCGTGTGGGTTGGAATGGGACTGCGGATTTGCACCGTACAGGTCGGCTGTCCATTCCTCAAGATCAGATTGACATTGTGAGTGGTCTCGTTTCCGTAGACCATCCATGGAGTGTCCGGGAATTATCCGTAGAGGTTGGTCTCTGTCATCAAACGGTGTGGCACGTAGTGACGAAATGCCTTAACATGAGGAAAACTGCGTCCCGTTGGGTTCCACATCAACTCACCGACGTACAGAAATGGCACCGGTATGCGCTGTTTGGCATGCACTTGGACAGATGCCGCAACGAAGGAGACACATTTCTGCAGCGTATATACGCCATTGATGAGACGTGGGCACGAGCCTGAATTAAAACGTCAGTCGAATGAATGGCGTCACCGAGGTTCGCCACGTCCACAAAAATGTCGACAGATACCCAGTCGGGTGAAGCTTATGCATATTGTGGCATACGACTATGAGGATGTTATTCTTACGCATGCTGAGCCTGAAGGACGAACGATCAGCAGTGACTACTATTGCCTATTTCGGGAGCGACACCTGCGTCCGGCTATGCCGCGCAAACGTTCACCTTCATTGCGAGACGATCGCCCTATCATATCGCATGCCAACGCACCTAAACAATGTCAAGCTCTTATTGCAACGGTGGCATTGGGTGGTCTTGAAGACCCTCCGCACTCACCAGACTTGAGTCTTTGTGACTTCGACCTTTTTCCGAAGTTGACGAACCCCTCCAACACTGTCGATTTCCTGACGTGACATCTGTACTCCACGCAGCAGGGCGCTCTGTCGCTGTTATCAACAGAGAATGCCTTGCCAACGGTCCCCATCCCGACTTTTGACAAATCGTAATAGAATTTGCGCCTGACTACATTGAAGGAATGTAATGCAGTTGTACTTGTTAGTTCATTAAATTTGGCGTTCTATCAATACTTTATTTACAGCCCTCGTAATATCTTCAAGTAATGGAGAAGTTAGGGAGTGAATTGATGAAAAACTTAAGACTGGATATGAGAACAAGCATGTTACTACGGTATGTGGCAGAACAAACAACACTGAAATTATTGCTCATCTGCTGTCCAGGTTTCCCTAGCAACGAATTATTTACGTAAAATAATAGTTTGACATATTGTGAATTCATTGTTGAGTTCATTTATGGAATTATGGTTCTCGCAACAGAGGGGAATGTGTTTCGCGAGGAACATTCATTATTTCCGGTCATATGGAATGGGGCGTCAGAATGGGCCGAGTTTGCTTGTCTTTTTAGCTTCCATTCCGTATCCTGATGGGGGTACCGTGAACCTCCCAGGAGGTGCCACCGTCTCTCAGGCCAGGAAATGTGTTGCTATGACTTTTGGTGCGGAGAAGTGTGAGAGGGAGAGGCCGTAACTTATAAGGGTGTTTTTTTTGGTCAAAAATTGCAACATTTCAGTCACGACTCCCCTTAAAGTACAGGGCGCCAGGAAATGTTCTCCGCAGCAGTTAACTTGACAGCACGGCTGCTGCCGTTTGTATCAAAACAAAACAAACAAACAACAAACAGTAAACTTTGTACTCACCACAGCAATTCATAACAGATGCTGGAAGTGTTGTCCTTGTGTTTGAAGACAGACTTCAACACGTCTACACATATCGTCGAAGTCTTTCACTAAAATTTCTTGCGTAATGGACTGCACATAATTGATGATAATCACTTTATGTTCATCAATCCTTATTCGTCTGTTAAAAGTGTAGGCCTGCCTGTTCCCGGTACATCGTGAATTGAGCGGGTCACATGAAATTTACTTATCAAATCCCGAACGGTATCCCGGTTTGGACACATTGAATTAGGAAGCCGCCCCTGAAATTTTAGTTTTACATTTTCTGTAAACCGATCGCCTTCGCGAAAAACGTATTCCACCAAAAAAACTCTCTCTTCAGTAGTTAACACTACTGCTTGTATCCTGTTGCACTATTCCAATAATCTATCTGAACGCTCGCTTAATGCAATACACACTGACGATTTAGATTGCCCACAGGTCATACGTGTGGCCTTCCATGTACTGCTGTCCTGTTGACCTTGGCCTGTAGGCGAGTGAGCGTGACAGATATGTCACCGTGCTGCCAACTAAACTGCTGGTGCTCCCTTATGCAGCTGCATATAGGCACTGCGGAGAACATTTCCTGGCGCCCGTTATGTGTAGCGCGTAGTGGTACATATTTTCAACACATACGTAATTAAATATCATTTCAGTTTTGTTAGTTTTGCTGCATGCGGTAGGAACTGGGAGTGTTTTACCTCTGTCGTCCCCACTGATAAAGCACTGACTACCACTCGGGTAGTAGGAGAAGGAGCGGCAGATGAAGTCCGGGTAGGCGAAACAACGTCTCTCACATTCACTTTCGTCACTCACAAGTGACAGCACGATGTCCAGGTACCGGGGGTACGAGTTGGGCACTGACTTGAAGTTACACCTAGTTTCCGCTGTAACATGACACACAAACAGTAGACTTCATAAAGCTGAATGTAACGTTCAATAATAATAATAATAATAATAATAATAATAATAATAATAATAATAATAATAATAATAATAACAACTCTGGTCTACAATTCTTTTGCTGAATGAAAACTGTTCATATATTCTGATTCCCTACCAAATGAAAGCTCTCAAACCAGCCTTAGTTTTGTTTCACCGGGCTACGGTTTTTCAGAAATCAGCATTTTAGAAAATAACAGTTTCAATTATATTTCAATGAGCAGATATATAAAATATGTCAGATAATATTTCCGAGAGATTTAAATACGATGATGTATGGCTTACAAAGCAAGTTAGCACCTGGAACTTCTATTACATTTTACAGTCAAAGGGAAACATATTTATAACCCTTCCTCTTACACGCTGACAAACTGGTGTTCCGTAAAAATATAGCCGGTGTGTTTCATGTTATAAATGTCTCATATAGACCTGATGAGGAAAGACTTTTTACTGATAGATCTAAGAGAAGTTTAGAGGTGGTTCTGCTACACAATGGCAACTTACTACCTTCTATTCCTCTAAGTTATTAAGTCCATTTAGCAGCAGCTGGGCACCAACTCGAAACTACAGTAGGTCGTCAGGACTGGTTTCGCTTACATAAACGGAAAAACTGTGCGAGCGACGTCGCAGAGGTCATTAATATCAACTACCACAGGGAAGTCCTAGCAGCCATCTATAGGCTGTTTAAGGTAACGTGGGCCATTTATGAGAAACATAAATGGAGCGTTTGTGGTGGCCTAAAAGTGCTCTCTATTCATCTGCGCCATCAATCGGGATTTACTATATATCCCTGTTTCCTTTGTGAATGGGATAGAAGGGCTAAATCAGAGCACTGCAGCAGGAAAAAAACTGCCCATAAAGGAGCAATTTTGTTCCTGGTGTGGTGATCATGAAAACAGCCAACCTGAGTGGCCCCAACTTGGCAGGTTCGATCCTGGCTCAGTCTGGTGGTATTTGAAGGTGCTTCGTGTCGGTAGTTCTACTGGTACGTAGAACAACTCCTGCAGGACTAAATTTCGGTACCTCGACGTCTCCGAAAACCGTAAAGTAGCTAGTGAGACGTAAAGCCAATAACATTACTATTATCATGAAAATACAAACTCATTTGTTATATTGTAGCGCGTGACTCTATGATTTACTGCTCTACTTTCATTAAGTTGATTTGGTCATTATTATTATTATTATTATTATTATTATTATTATTATTATTATTATTATTAAGTAACATTAAACACATTCTTATTATCAGAGATATTAAACTGATTGATACACATTAAACATATATAGATACTTTATAAATTATTGGGCGCCAGTCACTAATAAACGTTACAGTTTGGTACAGCATGAATCTTCGTATTGTTAAAGGTGTGGGGTAATAACTTACTTGACAACATTCCATGATACGGTTTTTTCACATTTATTTTGATTATTTTAGGCTTATCTACTTGAAGTAATTAATTGACTGCATTTATATAACAAAAACATTACATGACTTGAATTAAAATGATAAGTTGTGGGATTTGTTGTTAAAAAAGTAATTAAAGGAACAATAATGAAATAAAAATGAAAAGGAACTACTGGCATTTACTTGAATTAAATTCTCTCTGAAACATGCCGCGCCATATTGGAAATGTGGTATTACTCCACTGGTCGTGTTACCTTAAACAACTTCTGGACGGCTGTTAGGACTTCCCTCTGGTTGTTGACATCAATGACTCCTGCAATGCCGCTCGCACACTTTTTCCGCTTATGCAAGCGGACCCAGTAGTCGAACCAGTCCTGACGACCTAGTTTCGTCTTGGTGCCCTACTGCTACCAAAGCATCCTTGGTTTCCTCTAGGAAAAGACGAAAAGAATGCAGCGCCTGTTACAGTTTGACATACTGCTTTCTGCTGCAATTTCACTCGCCCTCCTTGTTATATGCTATTGACCGGACTTGTATCCATACTGGCGACACAGCGGACAGTATTCACTCTGTATGTTGCATACAGTAGTGGCGCTAAGAATCTCGCTCCCCGCCCCCTGCAATAATTTTAAATGGGCCACTCGTTCCCTGATAAGGAACGTTACAAGTTTATTTCGCAGTACAAGGTTTATATTATTACAATGAACAAAAAATGACGCAACGGCAATAATAATAATAATTATATAATTTAGTTATCAAATCCGAAGGAATTAAAATAATACACTTAGGCCTATATGGCACGACCACACACACAGAAGAAATGCATATTCCAATTATAGTAACCAAAACACGCTGAAGTCACAATATTAAGAAATAATCTCGTTCTTAGGACCAAATAATTTACAATTCAACCGTCCATCGTAAGCCTACTTACTGTAGCTACACTGACTGCCGAGAGTAATAAACAGGCTCGAAACTTCAGTATTTACAGTTTGGATAAGGAGGATGTCTTTGTTATCGCATCTTCGCTGACTGCCGGGTTCTCAGAACTGGCTAATTACTTCAAAAGCCTTGTTGATTGTTGTGAGTGGCAGCAAGGGATGGTTATTATTGCATCAGGTTGGAAAACTCACATTCTTTCAAAAATAACTACCGTACCCCTATTGATAAAAGAAGCTCTGCACTGCCGATGTTTGGAATAACCCTCTGTAATACAAATAATACTGTGTTATAGCTTTGTCAATATGTAAAGTCACTCTTCAGCTACTGAATTAAGAAACAGTCACGGGCCCCTCTCAAGCCCCGCGGGGTCTGCGGGATCCTTATCGCCGCCACTCGTTGCAATAACTTATGTCAATCAGTGTATAAGTATGTATCTGACAGTCAATGTAAGTGAGCTATCCAGGGAATGCAAGCCCTAACACCTTGCACTACCATGTGTTTTCCCCACTACAAATCTCCTCCTCTCGCAGTACATCGTTCAGCCGGCTAATAATATCTTCGATCGAACTCCCACGTGATGACGTTTTGTTCAAAATCTTCCCGCTTCTTCTTAGCGTCATCACGCTTTTGTAACAGTTAGCCTTCTTGTGGTAGTGCGCGACCTTACTCTCGGGCAACTGATATTCCGACGTGTCCACACAACTTCTTATCAATAACTACCTTGCGCAGCTATGCCAGATTTTGAATAAGTTAAAGTTTAAATTATTACACTATTCAACAAATCTCACCGTACATACAAGTTTTTTTTTACCCTGGGGACGATGACCTTAGACGTTAGGCCCCTTTAAACAGCAAGCATCATCATCATCATCATCATCATCATCATCATCATCATCATCATCAGTTTTTAACCTTAATTCTAATCAACTCATATAATCAATCTCAGTATTATACAGTACATAGTTAACGAAATGAAATGGTATGGGCGATAAATAATTAATAGCGTAAATTGAATACAATTGAATACAATAATTAATAATCATAATTGAACATGAGGAATACTTGTTACTGAGTTGAACAGTTACACCGGTAAAAAGTTAAACATGAAGCATTCATTTCTCCTTCTAACGCCCTTCCACCATTCCATATTAAATTACCGAGCTCGATAGCTGCAGTCGCTTAAGTGCGGCCAGTATCCAGTATTCGGGAGATAGTAGGTTCGAACCCCACTGTCGGCAGCCCTGAAGATGGTTTTCCGTGGTTTCCCATTTTCACACCAGGCAAATGCTGGGGCTGTACCTTAATTAATGCCACGGCCGCTTCCTTCCCACTCCAAGCCCTTTCCTGTCCCATCGTCGCCATAAGACCTATCTGTGTCGGTGCGACGTAAAGCAAGTAGCAAAAAGAAAAAAAATTCCATATTAAATTAGCCCTGATGAGGCAATTTGTTTCTGCTGTGAATAAGGACAATGATTGTTTCAACTTTCTTGTTACAAAGTTCCCACAGATTACTGAAACTAAGTCCTGCTCCATAGCTAAATGGTTAGCGTGCTGGCCTTTGGTCACAGGGGTCCCGGGTTCGATTCCCGACAGGGTCGGGAATTTTAACCATCATTGGTTAATTTCACTGGCACTGGGGCTGGGTGTATGTGTCGTCTTCATCATCATTTCATCCTCATCACGACGTGCAGGTGACCTACGGGTGTCAAATCGAAAGACCTGCACCTGGCGAGCCGAACATGTCCTCGGACACTCCCGGCACTAAAAGCCATATGCCATTTCACTGAAACTAAGATAACAGCAGGTATTTTCAACTGACCCCTAGATTCTTGAGCTTATGCAGGATGAGACCTTTCACCAGTCAAAGTCCGAGTAAGAGAAGTTAGCATGGTTGATATACAAAAATTGAGAGAAAACTTTCTTGGCAACAAGTAATCTGTGAACTATAACGGAATTGTGGAAGAAATATTACAACATTTTATAAATCTTGGATGTAGAATGAGTGTTACAGTGAATTTTTTTCACAGCCATACTGATTTGTGATTACTTACCTGAGAATCTTGGTTCAGTGAGTGAAAAACAAGGTGAGTGGTTTCATAAAGACATTAAAACAACGGAAACATGCTATCAAGGCCACCATAATGTGTTAGTGAAGGCTGATTACTGCTGGTGTTTGAAAAGAGACACTAGTGAAAGACATACCATAGCTTCGAAGAAAATGCTTTCTCGTCCCTAACAATGAAATAAAGTTTGGAAACTCATATATACTGAAACATAGGTCTCTTTTATCAGTAAATTCATTAGGTATTTAAGTTAAAATTAAATGTACAGAAACAATTTTGTCTTTGTTATATGCCTTTAATACGTATAATATTTCATTTAATATGTAAGTATATTATAAGATTTGATTTGATTTTGTTTAAAAACGTAGCCCGATAGAGTAAAACTGAAAACCGACCCGAATTCGGAGAATTCATGTTATATACCGGTGTAACCAGATGGAAAAATAAAAAAACAAGATTGCTGTAGACCAGTGTCATAATAATAATAATAATAATAATAATAATAATAATAATAATAATAATAATAATAATAATATTAATAACATCATTTAGGGTTCTACGGCCCGTGTAACTATTCATAATGTAATATTTTAGGGATTATGCCGAGTAATTAAACTATACCCAACTCACTCAACGCGCGTTTCGAAAGGTACCTTGCTTCCTCTTAGCTACCATTAATACACCGTGCTTCCGTTTTCTGTTTTCTCCTGATGAAGAAAGGCAAGTACCTTTCGAAACGCGCGTTGAGTGAGTTTATATACTTTAATTACACGGCATGATCCCATAAATATTACATCATGAATAATAATAATAATAATAATAATAATAATAATAATAATAATAATAATAATAATAATAATAATAATAATAATAATAATATTGCTACGTGCTCAGGCGACAGCCAGCACTCTGAAAGCCCCCTTCGGTATTTCCTGGAAGCGATGAGTGAATCAGGCGGGAACCCCAGTCGGCCCTAGGACATCGTCAACCTCTCCATGTATTGTGTTTTCTTTTGGTTTCCCCCTGGGCCTTCTGTAAGACGAAACGAGAATATTACTTCTCTAGCCGCACCCTGAAGGTCACAGTACTGCATCAGTAGGAATGTAAAAGGTGGGTCGCCGCTCGCCGCGAAGTGCAGGGAGTCAGTGTTGCGTTTTCAGTGTTGGTTGTCGTCGTTGAGTCAGTTTCTTTTTGCTACTTGCTTTACGTCGCACCAACACAGATAGGTCTTATAGCGACGATGGGACAAGGAAGGGCTAGGAGTGGGAAGTAGGCGGCCGTGGCCTTAATTAAGGTACAGCCCCAGCATTTTCCTGGTGTGAAAATGGGAAACCACGGAAAACCATTTTCAGGGCTGCCGACAGTGGGGTTCGAACCTACTAACTCCCGAATACTAGGAGTCAGTTTCAGAGTGTTGAGAGAATGTCGTCATGGTGGACTGTTGAAGTGATGTCGTTATGTTGGGAGGTGGAGTGTCGGAGAGTAATGTTGAAGTGTTTTCGTTTATTGTTATTGTTGGTCGTGCTGTGTTGTTATCGAGTGATACGTGTTGAGCAGTTCACTGTGTGTAGCAGTCCCGTTAATTGGGTTGACTGTGTTGTTGGTGCGAGTTATTCGGCTTTGTCTGGAGTCGAACCGAATGTACATGCAGCCGTGTGGTTGTGTGAATCTGGGGTCAAGCCAAGCGTATGGCGGCCATACTATTTGATAGTCAAGTACGAACCTGTGCATGTGTGTGTGAAGCTGCTGTGTGGAGTGACCTGTGGTGCGAGCGAAGTGAAAGTTGGAGGCCTCTCAATCAAGATTGTGGAAGAACAGCCCGTTCAGATAAATACCAGCTACCTTGCTATCCACTGAGTAAGGACAAAAGACCTTCGTAAGTAGCCACTAATTAGTGAACTGTTGTCATTAATTCTTAAATATAATTGCGTGGGTGTACTAACTGGGTCATGCTACATTCAATTAGATCGATAAAATGGACAGTATTTTAATAATAATAATGATGATAATAATAATAATAATAATAATAATAATAATAATAATAATAATAATAATAATAATAATAATAATAATAATATAGGCCCAGATGAGTGAGTCAGATGGTAAGGTACTGCCCTTCTAAGCCCAAATTCGCGGGTTCAATTCTGGCTCCGTTTCGTGATATTTGAAGGAGCTAAAATACGCCAGGCTTGTGTCGGTAGATTTATTGGCACATATAAGAACTTCTGCAGGACAACATCCCGGCACCTCGGTGTCTCCAAAAGCCGTAAAAGTAATTACTAGGACGTGAAGCGAAAAACATTATTTATTATAATATTATTTGTTTAACGTCTGGTGTGACTGCTTACTGTCTCAACAGACTGCCGAGTGTCAGAAGTTTGGTTTCACAGGAGATCCTCCACGTGATCGAAACTAATTCATCGCAATTAAACATCCCTAAGTGCCGCCAACCTAAGGCGGGTTTTAATCTGTTAAACTGGGAACAGTCCGCCTCTGTGGTGTAGTGGTTAGTGTGATTAGTTGCCACCCCCGGAGGCCCGGGTTCGATTCCCGGCTCTGCCACGAAATTTGAAAAGTGGTACGAGGGCTGGAACGGGATCCACTCAGCATCGGGAGGTCAACTGAGTAGAGGTGGGTTCGATTCCCACCTCAGCCATCCTGGAAGTGGTTTTCCGTGGTTTCCCAATTCTCCTCCAGGCAAATGCCGGGGTGGTACCTAACTTAAGGCCACGGCCGCTTCCTTCCCTCTTCCTTGTCTATCCCTTCCAATCTTCCCATCCCTCAGCAAGGCCCCTGTTCAGTATAGCAGGTGAGGCCGCCTGGGCGAGGTACTTTGTCATTCTCTCCAGTTGTATCCCCCGACCCAATGTCTCACGCTCCAGGACACTGCCCTTGAGGCGGTAGAGGTGGGATCCCGCGCTGAGTCCGAGGGAAAAACCAACCCTGGAGGGTAAGTAGATTAGGAAAAAAGAAAGAAAGAAACTGGGAACAGAAAGCCAACGATTAACGGTTACGTGCCAGATGCGACCCATCAATCACTTACAATTGATCTGCATTAAGGGCTGTCACCAAGTGGCAGATTGCTTACACGTAGCTAACTTGGTCTTTTCTCAAATAAAGGGCTGACACCGTTGTTAGCAGGTTCGAGTGCCGTTGGTCGAAAGAAAAATATAATAATGTTGCTGGCTTTAGTCCTAGTAACTACTTTTATGGTTAAAGGAGACGCCGAGGTGCCGGAATATAGTCCCGCAGGTCTTATTTTACGTGCCAGTAAATCCACAGACACAAAGCTGACGTATTTGAGCACGTTCAAATACCACCGGACTGAGCCAGGATCGAACCTGCCAAGTTGGAGTCGGAAGACAAGCATCTCAACCGTCTGAGCCACTTAGCCTGGATGAGAAAAAAAATCACAATCAGAATGTTGGCCGGCAGGTTAGGAAAGTTGGTGGTAGACAGTTTCTAATCACTAGATTGCATGCCAAAAGCCGGGATTCAAATCCAAACCTTTTCGCAGTGTTCAAATGGAGCGAGGGGATATGATACTGTTGATGGTGATTCGGCCGTCGGATGGCGACGTAAAGCATTGAGCAGACCCCTTGGTGTTATTTGAGAGGAGTAGGCTAAGTGCCGAAACCGGGTTTCATCTCTCCCTACTTCATTATCATAATCCCACATCCAGACGCGTAGGCCGCCCAAGGACGTCAGGTAGAAAGACCAGCAAGGCAAGCTGAACACGTCCTCGGACACTCCTGGTACCACGGTTACTAGACTAGACGGTAGGGGTCATCAGTTGGGTGCGCAATAGCAAGCCACGCCTCCTGACGTCACAAGGCACCCTTGTTCGCTAAGCGAAGCAGAGTGCTATTAGTCTAGTGATGGTGTTTACCTTGTCAACAGTGTAAGAATTTAATTTTTCTGTGCTGTGTTGTGCTGTCGCCGGTTGCTCTAACCACGATAGACACCAGAAGGATTTATACATTAAATTTCATCGTTTTCCAAAGAACAGTGACATTAAATTAAAGTGGATTAATGCCTGTAAACGGGATGACTCCTTCACTATTGAGAATGCTCGTGTATGCTCTGTACACTTCGACAATTCGGACTACAGAAGGGACTTGAAGGGTGATTTGTTAAACCTTCCAATTAAACGTAATTTAAGGACTGACGCAGTACCACATTTAAATTTACCACTGAGTAGTAATAATTTAGCGAGTCAGTCCTGTAAAGATCGTGAAATAAGGGCACAAAAGCGAAATCATCGTAAGGAGATACGGCAAATTTTACAATCGCAGGCGCCAATTGAAGCAAAAATTATTAATAATGCAATCTTGAGGAAGGAATTAGATGACAGATGTAAACATCAGTGTTTCTGTAATGAGAAAATTGCTGAACTGACTGCAGAATTGGAGTTAATTAGACTAGGAAATTGTGACTTAAAACAGCAAAATAAGGATCTTCGGGACCGTCTTAGTGCAGCTAATACCGAGAAAATAAAATGAAAAAATAATGTTCAAGTTTTTGAGGGTACTTTTTCTAAAAGTCAACCGCAAGCTTTAGTAAAAGGCAGATGCTCAAGTTGGTCATCTGAGGACATTGCTAAGGCGGTAACCTTACGGTCTATATCATATAAAGCATTGTGTTTTGTTACAGACGTGATTAATTACCCTCTTCCTAGCGAAGTTACAATCAAACGACGGCTAAGACAGTTTTCTATTTCTCCTGGATTCATTGAGTTGAGCATTAATATCTTAAAAACACAATCAAGTCTTTTGACAAATTTTGAAAGAGATGCTGTTCTCAGCTTTGATGAAATGAAGGTTAACAATGACTTGTGCTTTGATCAAAATGAAGAAATGATTAGAGGACCTCATGATAATGTCCAAGTCATTGTAATAAGAAGTTTAGTTCAAAAGTGGATGCAACCTATCTACTACAACTTTGATACAGCGATGTCAAGGGAACTGTTAATAGAAGTAATTCATGTCGTAGAAAGCACCGAATTTAAAGTTAGGGCAGTTGTATGTGACATGGGACCTTCAAATAGGAAATGTATGACAGATCTGAATATTCCGTGGCAAAAACCGTCGCTGAAAAACCCATCAAGTAAAGAACGTAACATATGGTTTTTTGTGATGTGCCCTATGTACTTAAATTACTGCGGAATCACCTTCTTGATGAAGGATATAAGCTGGAAAGTGGGCAATGTTTCACAAAAGAAGCATTTACAAAGTTAATTGAAATGCAAAGACGAAGACCTACAATATGCTCACAAGCTTTCAATGAAGCATAAATGCTTGTGACTGGAACGGAGAGGCGAAATATACGGTAAGCCGCTGAACTGTTATCACTGACTGTGGGGAAAACAATATGCAATAACTTCCCAGAGCTCAGCTATGTAGGAGAGACTGTAATCACGATTAATAATGGATTTGACGTCCTAAACTCCCGTGTCCACGTGTGTGGCACAAACAGCTTTAAAAGTGCCTATGGGAATTGTATAGAGCAACAAAATCATGCTCTTGACAAATTATTCGAATTAATTTTCACCATGAGAATAATTGGCAAAAACAAACTCCTTCCTTTTCAAGAAGGTTTTCTAATGTCTATAAGTAGCCTTCGTGGTCTATATAAGGACTTAAAATCAGAAGGCTATACTTACGTAATGGCGGCCAAATGTAACCAGGACATAACTGAGAGCTACTTTTACCAGATCCGAGGACTTGGTCGCTTTTATGATCATCCTCTCCCTACCATTGTATCGCAGCGAATTAAATCATTGATTTTAAGCCGGAATGCAGGTGAAGTGATAAACAGCAAAAACTGTCCAAATGAAAAAAAAAATGTCCAATCTCTGAGCGCAGACGTTTTGTCTGCGCAAAATGAGGTGCCTCAATACTTCATACTTGATACTGACGAACATTGCCAAGCAGTGTCCAACCAAAATCGAGAAGGTTGCGACAAAAATTGTAATGCTGAGGATGAGGATGAGGATGATGATTTCACTTCAGCTGATAATGGATTTCTGGAACATTTTCAAGATGAAAATAATGCAAACATGTCTGTCGAACTCGTTAGAGAGAAGAACGAGCTACTAGAAATGATTGCTGGCTATGTAGCTTATAGGGTGAAGAAAAAGTACCCCCAGAAAGATAATATGTACGGGATCCAAACCGTGAACATTTCTCCTTCACCTAGGAATTGGCTAGAAAACATTTCGAGAGGGTACTAAATGAAACCCACGGATGAGTGCATTAATTCTATTATTAAAATGGAAAATTAATTTAGTGCCTTCCATGGAAACTACATTATGAAATGTCCAGGAGTCTTTATATTGTTAAATGAAAAAATTAAGAAAAATATCCTGATCTTGAAGATTTTGTTGTTTCATGTTTTTTTAGAACCAGAACCTTCATAAGGATGAAAAACATGAACAAACTTAGGCACATGAATTCTTACAAGAGGTGTAAACGAACTCCTAATGAAAAGAGGAAAAGTGTGAAAAAAAGTTAAGAAAATTATTTAAATAATGTAAAACAACGAAATAACATCTAGGTGTAAATATTTTGTGTGGTACATATATAATGTAAATATGTATGCAGTTTTAGCACCATCATAAAAATTGGGTGTATTTTTAGGTGCTTTTAAATATTGAACTTTTGATCGCATTTTCTGACTGTGAGGGTTTTCTCCGTACCACAGGTCTATATGGCCTAAGCATGTGGAAGCCTCTTTCCCCCCAAAAAAGAGTGACCCCTGATATGGTGGAAGAGGTTGACGTTTCTTCAGGGGCTTTTTACCAACATTCAATCGGCCAATACACATTTATAAATAGCTACTTATGCATAAATATAATATTAGGTGTTTACAACACTACTTAACACCAACAATTCGCCAAAACAACGGTAAAAAACATTCCGTGCGATTGGTCATGTTTTTTAATTTTAGTAACGAGTTTTAGAAATGAATCTATGTATAAAATCGTTCTAAAATCACTGGATGGATAGAAAATACGAAAACCGAACCGTAAATACTTTATTTACGAGGCGAAAGATAATTTAATACTGAGAAAGCTACTGGAATAGTTCGTTAAGCACAGGGTCATTATTTTACTTGTAATCTTCTGAAAACTACTCAAATAAATTACAACATAATTATCTACACATAACAACCGGCAATTACATTTGACAAAATTGAAAAATATTAAGCAAATGGTTAAATAAAAACAAGCAAATCATTAACAGAAACGCACAAATACAATGGGTCGCGTTCACTGCTAGCCGGCCAGAGGAGACCCGATGACGTCATCAGCCAAAGCCAGCCTGCGCGTGACCCCTACCGTCTAGTCTAGTTACCGTGCCTGGTACTAATAGGACACGATAAGTACATAGGCCTAAGTCGTAAATAATTGCAGATAATTAGGATCTTTTTAATTGCTAGTGGCATTACGTCGCACCGACACAGACAGGTTTTAAGGCGACGATGGGATAGGAAAGGGCTAGGAATGGGAAGGAAGCGGCCCTGGTCTTAATTAAAGTACAGCCCCAGCATTTGCCTGGTGTGAAAATGGGAAAACACGGAAAGCCATCTTCAGGGCTGCCGACAGTGGGATTCGAACCCACTATCTCCCGGATGCAAGCTCAGGGCCGCGCGCCTCTAACCGCATGGCCAACTCTCCCGGTGGGGAAAGACGTAAACGCATCACCATGTTTCGTGTTGTAAAACGAGTTTCCCCCAGAAGTGTTATGTAAATTAGGGGCAGTAGCTGCTTATAGGACTTACTGAAATGGCATTGCACTTCGTTTAGCTTACCTTATCTTGGGTGATGACACAACTTATCAAATGACAATTTGCTTGTCAACGCCGGTCGCATCCGGCACGGTTACAGATTATGCGGTCGCTGGTGGCACGGGTCGCATGCGGCACGGTCGCATCTGGCACGCCACCCGATTAACATGCTGCACCACTCCATTAACACTTGGACTATACTTACACTCTTTGAATTAGCGATTAATGTATCCCACAGGAGGTAATCTCTGACTTAAATGTCTTGAATGTGGATTAGGCGGGTGTCAAATGCGACCCGTGCCACTAGCGACCGCATAATCTGTAACCGTGCCGGATGCGACCGGCGTTGACAAGCAAATTGTCATTTGATAAGTTGTGTCATCACCCAAGATAAGGTAAGCTAAACGAAGTACAATGCCATTTCAATAAGTCCTATAAGCAGCTACGGCCCCTACTTTACATAACACTTCTGGGGGAAACTCGTTTTACAACACGAACTATGGTGATGCGTTTACGTCTTTTCCCACCGGGCGAATTGGCCATGCGGTTAGAGGCGCGCGACCCTGAGCATGCATCCGGGAGATAGTGGGTTCGAATCCCACTGTCGGCAGCCCTGAAGATGGTTTTCCGTGGTTTCCCATTTCCACACCAGGCTGTACTTTAATTCAGGCCAGGGCCACTTCCTTCCCATTCCTAGCCCCTTCCTATCACATCGTCGCCTTAAGACCTGTCTGTGTCGGTGCGACGTAATGCCACTAGCAAAAAAAAATGATCCTAATTCTCTGAAATTATTTACGACTTAGGTCTACTTACTTATCGTGTCCTATTAGTACCAGGAGTGTCCGAGGACGTGTTCGGCTTGCCTGGTGCAGGTCTTTCTGCCTGACTCCCATGGGAGGCCTGCGTGTCTGGATGTGGGATTATGATAATGAAGTAGGGAGAGATGAAACCCGGTGTCGGCACGTAGCCTCCTCCTCTCGAAAAACTAAGGGGTCTGCTCAATGCTTTACGTCACCATCCGACGGACGAATCACCATCAAGAACATCATATCCCCTCACTCCATTTGAACACTGTGAAGAGATTTGGATTTGAATCCAGGCTTTTGGCATGCAATCTAGTGATTAGAAACTGTATAGGTCTACCACCAACTCTCCTACCCTGCCGGCCATTGTTCTGATGGTGAATTTTTTTTCATCCAGGCTAAGTGGCTCAGGCGGCTCAGACTTGGCAGGTTTGATCCTGGCTCAGTCCGGTTGTATTTGAAGGTGCTCAAATACGTCAGCTTTGTGTCGGTGGATTTACTGGCACGTAAAATAAGTCCTGCGAGACTCAATACCGGCACCTCGGCGTCTCCTTAAACCATAAAAGTAGTTAGTGGGACGTAAAGCCACCAACATTATTATAATTTTCTTTCGACCAACGGCACTCGAACCTGTTAACCACGGTGTCAGAACTTTATTTTATAAAAAACCAAGTTCGCTACTTATGAGCAATCTGCCACTTGGTGACAGTCCTTAATGCAGATCAATTGTAAATGATTGGTGGGTCGCATGCGGCACGATGCTTAACCACTCGGTGGCGTGATAATGGCCTGGTCGCATCTGGGTTAGGATATTCTTATCTGGAGTAAATTCTATGAATTTACGCACCGTCTTTCGTCACTTAAGACGATCTTTTTGATCATCATTTGTCACTAAAAGTAACATCTTACGAGATAATCTCTAATTCACATCCATACTGTATTTAATCAAAATCATTAGCTTACATTTACTCCGTAATACATTATAACATGAAGAAACAAAGTAACACTCCCCACTGTCTAATGCAGGGCCTCTCAAACGCCCAAAATCTCACGCGCGCAAGAGCTCCTTGCACTGTGTATCGGTCCCGCTCGGTTCAGCTCGGACCAACGGTTCGTCAATAGGCTACTCGGCTCAAGTCAGTTCGGATTTAGAGCGCTACGGAGCAAGTGTGGTAGAGGGAGACAGCGAGACAGGCATTTGAAAAGAGAGAGTAAGCGCTATTGCTCTAAATCGAGGAGTGGGGTTGGGGGGTCTGCACTCTTGTCAACCAAGGGAAATCGTCTTTTGCACCGTGCACAGTGCATGCACCCTGAGAGGCCCTGGTCTAATGGATAGTAGACAGGGGCCTGTTCCACGAACGAACTTTGCAACTTTTCAACTTTGCACTTTTCACTTTTCAAATTTTGCAAAGTGCAAAGTCTTTCTGTTCCACCATGGTCTAGGTTGTACTTTTCAATTTTTTCGCAAAGTGAAAAGTCTTTGCGAATGAGTGATCCGATCGAGTTTATTCCATGAGCAAACTGTATAGGCCTAATACTCTACGATTTTAATGCTTTACTTTTCGCGGCGAATTTGACGTTATAATTGTCGTACCGTTTATGTTTTTATCATGGGAAAAAAGGTTATTACAAGTAGCTGGCTGTGCTGAAAGTCGTCAAGGAGAAACGTGACATCATTTTTCGACAACTTTAAGGATAACCTCTCGAATTATAACACATCAATATTAACGAGAGCAGGCTGCCGTCAACACATTCACACACAGAAGGATATTCACCCTTCATTAGAAATGCCGTCGCTATATTGAGTGGATTATCAGGCCAACGTACTGTTAGGAAATATTACATTTACTATAACATCTACGACTTTGGTAACAGTTCGCAAATAATTGATTTTGATGTCCCATGCATTGGTGTTACACCGTGCAGCTGGGCACCATTTACTAACCAATGTAAGCATATAAGAATTTGTTCTTTTCCGGAAAGGGATTGACTTCTTTTTGTTACATGTTTCAATAAATGTCCGATCATTTCAAGAATATAGTGAGCCTGTGTTGGGGTAATACGAAATCACTCGTGAAAGTCCCTCGAAGTGAGGTTATGAAAATTAATCTCGTCTTTGTACGTTCTCTTATTGGATTTTTCATCACTATCCTCACTTGATGCTAATAAAAGCTCACGTCGTAACGTGTTTATATCACTAAACCAAATTCTACGCCGAGAAACTAGTGTACATACTTGTTAATTAACATATGGAAAGGGAATCATCTCTTTGCAAGATCTATGAAAACTTTTCACTTCATTTCTTTGCACTTTGTATTTCTGTGCCAATGGAGGAACATAACAGGCTTGAAAAGTGAAAAGATTCCTAACTTTTCACTTTTCACTTTGCAAGCTAAATCTGAAAAGTGATGGTGGAACAAAATTTGAACTGAAAAGTGCAAAGTGCAAAGTGAAAATTTGCAAAGTTCGTTCGTGGAATAGGCCCCAGGTTCCACGACACCCTCCCCTCGCTCCCCTACTTCACCATCCCCCTCCCTGGAACAGAGTGCAACGCCCACAAAATCTTTCCACTGCGCCCCTCCATAACCACAGTTCGGAAACAGTGTTTCAAGGCAACGGACTACATTTCAGCAGCTTAGATTTGTACAGAAACATTTCACCAGGTTAATACGGTGACGGCTGAATGTTAATACTTGTTCATATTATCACCAAACTCTCAATCATTGACGAGTTTACGCAACATAAACAATACTGTACATATATACGCATGATTCAAAGTGATTTGATAGAATCTGAGGATGTTATTGTAAAACGGAACATGCCATTCTTTGTTCCATAGGGCGTATTTTTTACACGTATGTTATAGTGTTATATACAGGGTGGCCCACTTAAACGTTTCACCGCAGATATATCTGGAACAACAAGAGATATTGAAAAATCACTTCCACGGGCATGAAGGCAGGGAAGGGGCTAATTAACGTAAATACTATGAGCCAGTCTAAAACGTAGGAGAATAGTATTTTCAACATCAACTTACGTTTTTTTAATGGACACCCTGTATTATTTCGTGTGCAATAGTTAACGTGAAAAATCACACAAGTAATGGCGTTTGTTTCATCGCAATAGGTCAATTACATCCCGAGATATCGCAACGTGAAGTTGACGCTTGAGATAAACGAAACGCGCAGCAGTTGCACATCCCGAGAGTCAAGCGCGAACCTCTCGGTCCTCTTACTCACGATATGATTGCCGTGCTACGATGTGACAAGCGCTGTACTTAATGCTATTTGCACTGCTATCAAGAGGGATGAAAATAAGAGAATTTCGTTACAGTAACTTTGAAAAATTCTGAAGTAGTACAGTACAGAGTACTGCAATGTACTGTGTAGGTAAATAAAACACGCAAGAGAGAAGCCGTTATTTACATATCCTTTTGCTGTGGCAGGAAACCCTTGTTTTATTTTCATCCCTCTTGATAGCAGTGCAAATAGCATTAAGTACAGTGCCTGTCGCATCGCAGTACGGCAATCATATCGTGAGTAAGAGGACCGAGAGGTTCGCGCTTGACTCTCGGGATGTGCAACTGCTGCGCGTTTCGTTTATCTCAAGCGTCAAATTCACGTTGTAATTGACCTATTGCGATGAAACAAACGCCATTACTTATGTGATTTTTCATATTAACGATTGCTTACGAAATAATACAGGGTGTTCATTAAAAAAAACGTAAGTTGATGTTAAAAATACTATTTTCCTACGTTTTAGACTGGCTCATAGTATTTACGTTAATTAGCCCCTTCCCTGCCTTCATGCCGGTGAAAGTCATTTTTGAATATCTCTTGTTGTTCCACATATATCTGCGGTGAAACGTTTAAATGGGCCACCCTGTATTACGCATACTGAATTACCGGGCGAGTTGGCCGTGCGCGTAGAGGCGCGCGGCTGTGAGCTTGCATCCGGGAGATAGTAGGTTCGAATCCCACTATCGGCAGCCCTGAAAATGGTTTTCCGTGGTTTCCCATTTTCACACCAGGCAAATGCTGGGGCTGTACCTTAATTAAGGCCACGGCCGCTTCCTTCCAACTCCTAGGCCTTTCCTATCCCATCGTCGCCATAAGACCTATCTGTGTCGGTGCGACGTAAAGCCAATAACAAAAAAAAAAAAAAACGCATACTGAATTGTGTGGTTCACAGGGTGGAAAGCTTTTAAGTTACGTTACACCGTAAAGGACACGGAAAGTAAAGTAAAATAAATACCGTAAAGGTGCAACGAAATGATTCCTAAGGGAGATTCAAATATCTCTCAAGGGGGTGAGATAGAAGACGACTAACACTGCCAATGGAAAATATATTTAAAATAATGGCAAGTGTTGTACGGAACAAGACAATAGACATATTCCACAAAGTTATGTGTTGAACACTACTTCAAGTAGTAAAGGCGCAAATAAACACTAAGAAGTCACGTTATCTCATTTTAAATTGGAATTTTAAAATAAGGCACTGGAGGTAGCGCTCCAATGCGCCAGTATCTGTACCTCCTTTCCGACGTTTGAATGAAAGGTACGGACAAACAGACAGAAGAAGAATGTTAACACTCACGAAGAAGACATTGGTTCTCCAAGTACTCCACGGTAGTTGGAGCATCCACATAGTCGTTGGGCCTTGTGCGTCTGTCCTCGCTGCTGAGGCGGCATTCGGCAGTTTGTGTGTCATACTCCGCTGATCGACAGTCAAAACGACGTTCTAGGAGACAGGCCTCCATGCAGTCTCGCCGACTTTGGACCAAGTTCACTTTCAGATCGTCGTAGCCTCGGAGTTCCTTGCCTGGTCGCCGTTCGAATGCCCATGCTCTACCCTCGCAGTTATGGACATTTCCTGTGGAAAATGTTGAGAGTTTAGTAATGACAGAAGTTGGCGTCCTATAAACAATAGCATAAAATAACAATAACAAAAAATGTTGCAATGTTTGGGTTGGGAAGAATTGAGAGAAAGAAGAAGAGCTGCTCGACTAAGTGGTATGTTCCGAGCTGTCAGCGGAGAGATGGCGTGGAATGACATTAGTAGACGAATAGGTTTGAATGGCGTCTATAAAAGTAGGAAAGATCACAATATGAAGATAAAGTTGGAATTCAAGAGGACAAACTGGGGCAAATATTCATTTATAGGAAGGGGAGTTAGAGATTGGAATAACTTACCAAGGGAGATGTTCAATAAATTTCCAATGTCTTTGAAATCATTTCGGAAAAGGCTAGGAAAGCAACAGATAGGGAATCTGCCACCTGGGGGACTGCCCTAAATGCAGATCAGTATTGATTGATTGATTGAAAATGAAAATATTTAAGCTTACAAGACGTGGTAAAACTAAACCACGTTATCAAGATAAGTTTCTGTAAGGGTAAAATGCTGTACCTCGTAACTCACAATTCTCATACTTTCCAGGAGAGCAGAAAAACAAGCCTTCGATGGTCTAGAATAGGGCCTCTCAAACGCCCAAAATCTCACGCGTGCAAATTGAGGCGCAGAGTTGCTGTGCACAGTGCATCTTTCCCACTCAGCTCGGCTCGGACCAACGCTTTGTCTCTGGGCTACTCGGCTAAGCTCGGCTCAACTCGGCTCGGATTTGGAGCGCTACGGAGCAAGTGACGAAGAGGGAGACAGGCGAAGCGAGTGAGACAGGCGTGGGGAAAGAGAGAGACAGCGCTATTGCTCCAAATTGAGGAGTGGGGGTTCTGCACTCTGGTCAGCCAAACGAAGTCATCTTTTGAAGCGTGCACAGTGCATGCACCTGAGAGGCCCCGGTATAGAACCATGTTTTTCCAAGTCCCATTTATCTCATTTTACAATATAAAAGATTTCTTTTTAGGGCAGTCAATTTATACCTTAATTATTATCATAGGCAGACCTTGTGACTTTATTAGGTTCTTATGTAATTACAAGATGTATTAATGAGCAAACCATTCCAAACATTGGAAATTAATAGGCCACAGAGAGGTGATGGACATAGAGGAAATGGCTTACAGAAATAGATTTATTTCAGAGATGAAAGACATATAACATTCATATTAGTTATACCCATTTTAACAAATAATTGTAATACACTACCATTATCAGTTTCTGACATCATAGATACAAGTTTCACTTCAGGAAACAGTTCCATACCCCTTTATCTTCTAATGAGAAATACTTGTAAAATGACCTAATGTCCTTTGTCTTTTTTGCACCAATTTTACGACTTGCAGTGCTAATTACTTTTGGTTGTGGTAAACTTACAGTAGAATTAGACCTCGTCTAAGTGTGCACTAATATGTTAACTTCCTTAAAATCATTATTTTAAAATGAGCATTTGTATTTCACTGAATTACCCTTTTCATGTTGTATATCCCTTAATTTTAAGTATGGCACTTTGTTTAGATTTGATTTAAGAGCAACCGATTTAAAAACATCTTTTGGCGCCATTTGGCTATAGAATTTCTTTCTTATTTGACCTAAAGTTCAGAATAAACCTGAACACAGTCATTGGACTATGGAAGTCCATATTTCTAATGTGTCGTTCTATAACTGCACGCATTGAATCGACCTCTTGAACAGCTATGACGAGGTTCTTTGTATTTATGTTCTATAATGTTTATATTATGGTTGTTGCCTTCAAAAATATTAGTTAAAGCAATTAATAGGACATATGGGCATAGAAAATGGTTCTGTTGATACTGGGTGTTTTAAATGGATCTCCTCCCTCCCTGTCATTCACAGTATAGCTCTGGATATACGATGAGCTTCGTAACAAATATCGAAAAATGGGCTTAGAACAGTATGGTTCTAGACCATCGACTTATTACCGGCGCATGGTTAGGACTTTGCTTGTACTTAGTTGTTTAATCCTTTATTATTATACCTATTTTATTCATGTTAAGGTATTTTAATGTATAATTACAGGCGTGAATAAAGCTGGTAAGGACTGCTGTATACCTTCAAATAGATTTCCTTTTAACAATCATTTTGATGTTAGAACTTCAAAATAACTAAAAATTGAGTTCCGATTCTTAACCTCTGAGGTACATTAATATCTTTGTAAAGATAAACTTAATTTATTGTTATGCGACACACACACGTGGAGAGGTTTCAAAACTTACGCAATTCAGGGGAAAGAGAAAATAAGTTAACACGCATCAACATGTTCATGTTTGATAATGATGATGATGATGATGATGATGCTTGTTGTTTAAAGGGGCCTAACATCGAGGTCATCGGCCCCTCATGTTAATGTTTAGGATGATTGTATAACTATGCCACTACGCAGATTACAGATCTAACTGAAAAACAAGTTCGAAGTTTTCTCTAAAGGAACTATGACAGCAGAAATAGAAAATAGTCTGAGTTTATATCCAAAACAAAAGAGAAACTTAGAAATATGCCAGATTTCTGAAAAATCAATATTCAGAATGATGTGTGAAGAGAAGAGAAATAGGTTACGAAAATGCAGCAAATAACTAATGTACATTTTATCATGTTCGCTTTCATCTCTCCCCTACCGCTATTACAAAAGACGAAGTGAAAGAGTTTTACGAGAACGATTTCTTCTCTTGTTTGTCAAGTGATGGGTTCGAAGACTAGTTAAACCTAGTTTTTTAATAATCTGCTTTACGTCGCATCGATATAGATAGGTCTTATGGCGACGATGGGACAGGGAAAGCCTAGGAGTGGGAAGGAAGTGTCCGTGTCCTTAATTAAGGTACAGCCTGGTGAAAAAAAATGGGAAACCATGGAAAACTATATTCAGGGCTGCCGACAGTGGGGTTCGAACCCACTGCCACTGAAGGTAGCCTATTGAGAAATCTCTAAAACCCGAGATAGGGCTGTATTGAGGCATAATATAATTACTTTGCCATTATCTTTCTCCCGGAACCAGTAATTGCTACTGCAGCACCAATGGCACTGAGAGTAGCCCATTTCACAGCCATAAACACCGGCTGTCCCGAACATCATTACTTTCTCTTTGGTAGCTTTATCACAACCATATATGTCTCATACTTCAGTGATGACAACATTTTGGTCTGGTCTGTGAGCAAACAGGGACAAGACTAGTATATCTATGAATAGAACGCTACGGACAGCAGAAGATAATTAGAAAAGAATAAAACTACGGAAATTCCATCAAAATGAGTTAAGATTCAAAGGTAAAGTTACATCTGAAGATAAATTCCTTATGGCAATGTAGGAACTGATTTAATATATAAATCCGAAACTTGATTCCTTTTCGCGCTGTCTAAACCAGTGTTAATTAATTAATGGAGTGTTAATTAATAGCAATAACGTTAATTGTTTTATTATACTGGTTATTGGGGATGTTAAAATATAAAATTGTCGAATACAACTCACTGCAACGCAGGGTTTTCACGAATCGTCGTCCAATTCTCGAAGTTCTATCTCGTAATAGCTGCCGCGCAAGTAATGTTGGTGGTATGCTACAGGAGTTACAGGGGTATGATATTCAGTTGCGATTTGTGGCGGTTTAGGTGTAGTGGTATGTATTTGTCAAAAGAGGATGTGATGTTCCTGAATGCGACTAACAAAAATACGTTAAATTTCGTCAAATTCAGTTAATATAGGGTATGCTACAGGCAGTGCAAATGATTTCTTACGGCAGGGGCAATAAATGAAATTACAACAGCCATAGCCTTAACGTTTATTTTTAATTCTAATTCTATGAGTCCTAAACCTAAAATCGAGGTATTAGAAGAGGCTTCTTCTTGTTAATGATGACATAAAATTTTCTTGCACCCACATCTTATCTAGCCGGGTGAGTGGCTCAGACGTTTGAGGCGCTGGCCTTCTGACCCAACCTGGCAGGTTCGATCCTGGCTCAGTCGGCAGTGGTATTGGAGGTGCTCAAATACGTCAGCCTCATGTCGGTAGATTTGATGGCACGTAAAAGAACTCCCGCGGGACTAAATTTCGGCACCTCGGCAAACCGTTAAAGTAACTAGCGGGACGTAAAACAAATAACATTATTATTAAATCTTATCTATGATATTGAAACACCTCTCCCTTGTGATCTGTGTATCCCCCTCCTTTGCTTTTCCCCTACAGGGTGGGCGGGAGGTTTCTTGGCCTGGCACACTAGTGCGTTTGAGTGTTTAATTATAACGTTTGTGGTTTCTCACAGACGACCATATCAAAGTCTATGCTGTAGGATTGAGTTGGTGTAGTATTCTGGGTTCAGGAGAGAAGTCACTTCTGTTCCACTCAGTGCTGACGTAACGCGCATTCTAATTGCAGCATTTTATTGTTAATCCGCTTTGAGGTAAAATTATTTCAGTGTCGGACTTATAACTTAAGTGTATTTGCGTTATTTATTGTTATTCTCACTGTGCTACCTTGTGTGTGTGTGTGTGTGTGTGTGTGTGTGTGTGTGTGAGAGAGAGAGAGAGAGATAGAGAGGTGGGGAGGGAGCAGCCACCCATGCAAAATGTAACCACGCCCAATGTTGCTTAACTATCTATAACACTGTGTTTGTGTGTTTAGGTGGCACTCTCTTACGGGTGGGAGTTCTCTCACAGCTCCCGCGTCCTGAAGCGGTCACCCTTCCACTAAGATGTCCGCCAATGTTACTTAACTGTTAAAAGTCCGATTATCTCGTAAGAATACATAATTTGTAAATATAATTAAAATAAATTAATTGCGAAGCAGTTGAAACCTTTCACTACCGGAATTTTCAAAGTATTTTTGTATTGCACGTAATGTATTACACTTTTCACTATTATATTTAAAGTGGTATATACTCTAGAAACATTCTTAACATATTAAGGAGTTAAGTCGATAGGCTTTGGTTTCTGGTTGCTTGAGATTAAATGATATGATAAACTCATCGACGATCCAATCTTGTTTACCGGGAATAACATTAGTTATTTACTTCAAGACATATTTGCATATAGACTTGGTATTTAATAAAGCCAGTACGGATCTGCATTTAGGGCAGTCGCCCAGGTGGCAGATACCCTATCTGTTGTTTTCCTAGCCTTTTCTTAAACGATTGCAAAGAATTTGGATATTTATAGAACATCTCCCTCGGTAAGGTATTCCAATCCATAACTCCCCTTCCTACAAACGAATATTTGTCCCAATTTGTCCGCTTGAATTCCAACTTTATCTTCGCGCTGTGATCTTTGCTGCTTTTAAGGACACCATTCAAACTTACTTGTCTACTATTGTCATTTCACACCATCTCTCCACTGACAGCTGGAAACATACCACTTAGTCGAGCAGCTCATCTCCTTTCTTCCAGGTCTTCCCAGCCCAAACTTTGCAACATTTTTGTAACGCTACTCTTTTGTCGGAAATCACCCAGAACAAATCGAGCTGCTTTTCTTCGGATTTTTTCCAGTTCTTGAATCAAGTAATCCTGGTGAGGGTCCCATACACTTGAATCATACTCTAGTTGGGGTCTTACATATCTTAAATGTCCTTTACATCCTTACGACCCCTAAATACCCTCATAACCTTTTGCAGAGATCTGTATCCTTTATTTACAATCCCATTTATGTGATTACTCCAATTTTATTAAGATCCTTCCTTATGTTAACACTTGGGTACTTACAATGATCCCCATAAGGAACATTCACCCCCATCAACGCAGTAATTAAAACTGAGAAGACTTCTCCTATTTGTGAAACTCAAAACCTGACTTTTAACCCCGTTTATCATTATACCATTGCTTAATGTCCATCTCACAACATTATCGAGATCATTTTTCAGTTACTCACAATCTTGTAACTTATTTATTACTCTATAGAGAACAATATCATCCGCAAAAAAACCTTGTCTGTTTTAAATATTTGTGTATGATTTATGCTGTGTTTGATATTAACAGATTAAGATTTTATTTTCTTACACATACAATGAAAAGTAAACATTACAAAATGTTGTGTTACAATGGGTAAAGATACGGGGTTTAAGTGTGCAGGCTACGATTTAAATTTTTTTTGGATGGGAATGGCAGAATTTCCACTATTAAAAGTAAAATTCCTGTTTTGAATTTTCCGTGTTGCTGCACAATAATCTTAGATAGTAAATATCTGTGTCTTCACTCATGACGAATTTCACTCGCTATTTAGAGGCTAACTGATATCACTGGACGTCTGATAAGTTTTAACTACTGCTTTCAGAAACTCACTGAACAGGGGAAGTCACACAATACTACAACACTGTGCAAAGTGAAGCATTGAACTTGTTGAATTATGTAAATGTATTACACTTAACTGAATGAATAACAGGAATTTTACTTTTCTTTGTGGAAATTAGGTCATTCCCCATCAAAGAAATTGTAAATTGTAGCTTACATGCTTAAATCCCGCACCTTTGTCCATTGTAACGCAGAATTTCGTAAAGGTTTGCTTTCTTAGAATGTGTAAGAAAATAAAACCATATCTGTTAATATCGAGAACGGGGTAATCAAACACGAATATTGAAACTAAATAAGATTTTCTTGCTATTATGGTGTCTTCTTTAATACTGTACTCCAATCAACATTTCGTTTAAGTGGTGCGAGGAAAGCTTCGTAGTCACAATCGAACGTCACTGCTCCTGTGCCATGCCAGGTGTGTTTGTTCTCTCGCTTGTCTGTGACGTACGCTCTGCACGTAAACTGCCCATATTTCAGTAACGTCAGCCCGGCCGCGCTGGGCTGGTCGCAACTCTGGTGCGCAGAGTCCACTGGAGTAAGTAAAATGTGCCTCAATGTAGTGGAGGACGTATAAGTTAATGTGTGACATGCAGAAATGTCAAGGACGAAACAAACACCCAGTCTCCGAACCATACAAGTTAACCATATGATGTTAAAATCCGTCTACTCGGTCATGAATTGAACTCGGTAACCTGCTGTCCGAAGACCAGAGCGATTATCTTTCTAACACGGAGTCAGACAGTTGTGAGATGATTTCATTTTTTTATATATCCCGGGAACTGAAAATTTTCACTCGGTTGGAAAAAATGTCATTTGTTTAATAGTGCATTTGTTTTGGCTTTTCTATATTAAAGCTTTGTTTACGTATATACAGTAACATATTGTGTTCGTCTGACTAAATTTTTTCAACATTTTTTCAACATTAACACTGTCGACCTTGAAATGCAGGGATTCTACAGAATCATATACACTTATTATACATTCATACATGCATCTTCATATTAGATTATTATGTCCTTCATAGTTCAGACCCTTTATCATTATCATCATCATCTGTTTACCCTCCAGGTTCGGCTTTTCCCTCAGACTCAGCGAGGGATCCCACCTCTACCGCCTCAAGGGCAGTGTCCTGGAGCTTCAGACTCTTGGTCGGGGGATACAACTGGGGAGTATGACTAGTACGTCGCCCAGGCGGCCTCACCTGCTATGCTGAACAGGGGCCTTTTGGAGGGATGGGAAGATTGGAAGGGATAGGCAAGGAAGAGGGAAGGAAGCGGCCGTGGCCTTAAGTTAGGTACCATCCCGGCATTCGCCTGGAGGAGAAGTGGGAAACCACGGAAAACCACTTCCAGGATGGCTGAGGTGGGAATCGAACCCACCTCTACTCAGTTGACCTCCCGAGGCTGAGTGGACCCCGTTCCAGCCCTCGTACCACTTTTCAAATTTCGTGGCAGAGCCGGGAATCGAACCCGGGCCTCCGGGGGTGGCAGCTAATCACGCTAACCACTACACCACAGAGGCGGACTCAGACCCTTTAAATAATCAAAATCTGACTCCAAAGACAGTCGCCGCAGTCTCCTGTTTCTCTCGCCTTTCTTTATAGAGTCCATTATCCTCCTACGTAACTTGTCCTCCTCCATTCACCTCACATGATCCCAGCAAGAAGCAGATTCATACGCACAGCTTCATCCATCGCGTTCATTCCTAACTTATCGTCCTGCTCTTGTCGCCACCTCTTCACAACAGCAAACATTCTCGCTACTTTCATGTATTTTACTTCCATCTTATTCAAGATATCCTGAATCATTGTTTTCTCTTTCGTACAACGAAGACGGTCTGAAAACAGGGCGATGTAGAGATAATATTCGTCCAAGAACTCACTTCTTTGTAACATAACACCGTTCATTGCAATTGTGAGTTCACTGAATTGACTTTGCTGTACAGTGATTATAATTCAGTTATTATACTGCCATCCTCAGAGCACTCGGATGCTATTGATCCATCTGTTCCAGTTTCGCAACTCTTAGATTTCTTCCCAACTGACATCACTTTAATTTTGCAAATGCAAATTTTCGTATCACATTCATGCCATCTCATTTCAATCTCTAAGGTATTACATTGGAGGCTTTTAGCATAGTCTGCAATTAACCCTTTATTTATTATTTATTATTTCTTTCAAATATTACTTGTTCATTCCAAAAGTAATGCATAAAAGTCAGAAAAATATTTTTAAAAATACATGTCAATTCAAATTCAAAATATGATTTGTTTTGAATATTTTGCTTATAGCCAAATTTGTGCAGTTAGCCGCAGATGCTATCACACATCAGCCTTGAAGAATGTTCGTGGATGCTTATGAATGTTCTGAAATAAATAACACCTCAGTAAGTTACTTTTTGATTCGCCCTCGTACCACGTGTAAGAAAATTCAATACAGAAGTCTGAGTATGTTGTGTTTGTTACACGCGACATTATACCGGGTGGGTAAAATAAAAATGGCCCGGAAAATACTTATAAGACTGACGCGGAATTGACTCTTGTTAATCAACAGGAGAAATGCACATCACAGAAAATGCTGGAAACCGTGATTTCGATGTACCAATCGGTTGCTGTCAGATGTTAGCGCGTGCGCATCTCCCGAGTACGTCGCTGTGTCATTACGTGTGAATGAGTGAGAGGAGCAGACGTGTTTAGTGGTCGGTGGAATGCTACACAAAATGGTGCTCAGGATAAAACAGCGCGTGTTTATTGTCGAGCGATTTGCGAAGCACGATTCGTGAGAAACCTCTGCGGAACTGTTTCGGCAAGAGTTTAAGATTAAGTGTTTTCGCAAAACCTACAGCAAAATCTGCAATGCAAAACTTTGTGGCAAAATGGGGTGAAACGGGCTCTGTAGCGATTAAAAACCGTAACTACCCGAGAAGCTCCATGTTACGGAACCTAATCAGGATTCATAACAATTCTTATCACCAGGCCCCATCCAGCGGTTTGCACTACCGGTGGGAGCAATTATTCCGATTATTTCAAAATCCCTTTAATATCGTGAGTAGCCTCGCGATTCCTGACAAGCGCCGAATATCTGAACCACCAGACTCCACCGCGCAGTGGAGGGCCCACTATCCCTATTACAGTTTATTCTTTTGTTAATAGCCAGGTTCAATACAGCAGTTATCACTGCAGGAGGGAGCTATTGTCTATATTATTACAAACTCTTAGTATTATCGTGAGTTTCCTCGCGATTCCCTGGCAATCGTCGAATTATAGTAAACACCAGGCTCCAGCGAGCAGTGCTCACTGCGTGGAGGGCCACTATACCAGTCACAGCATGTTTATTGTTTATAATTTATAACTGTATATTAGATCGATTTGTTCACAACTAACAACACAGGGTCTAAGTTGGAGGTGAGCTCTGTATAGACTCTTTGGAAATAAATGATAAATGAGTGGAAAACTACCCGAGAAGAGTTCGAGCACCATAAAACATTCCTCGAGTGAAGGAAAGCCTGGAACGAAGTGTGACGAAATCTCAACGCCGTTTTTCTGCGCAAGTGTGAATTAAGTGATCGTCGTGTCGAAACCTTATCAACAAATACCTGCATCTGTATCCTTACACATTTACTGTTGTGCGTGCGTTAAAACGTCCAGAGTTCGGCCGGTCGTTTCTGAGTGAAATGTAGTCAGGACTTTTGGATCATCAGTTTTTACTTCTTCGGATGAGGCTGTTTCCACCATCTTCCGTCCAAACGTACTGTAATTTAAATTGGGTTCCAGTACCGGTTTCACTTTAGCAATCCCCACCTGGACTGTTCGGAAAATAAGTATAGGAATAATGAATACAGGTTGCTGTTGATATTAATTAGGATATTGACATTCATAGGAAAAGTGACTGTTAATAAGAGTTATTTGGAAAGGCGAACTTCGCTATGTGATATATCATGGCTGTTGTGGCTGATTTTAATGAACAATGTTTCAGTGGCAGGTGGTAGACCTGGGTGGTCACCCATCCGGGTACTGACCATGTCCAATGTTGCTTAACTGCAGGAGTAGCAGTATCAGCATCTGTGGGCCCCGTCACTGTTTTCTCGCGGAATATTATTAATTCGCGTGTGCCGGTTGTTAGTGGCACTGTAAATTTTGAAAAACAATTCAGCCTCTGTAGTTGCAGCATGTGTGTGCGTCCCGCCTCGGCGTCCTGTCTGTTTTCAGTGCTTCGGTTATGGCGGTTGTAATTTACTGTTTTGTGGGTTTAGCAATTGTGATGTTCATTAACAAGAGTCAATCCCGCGTCAGTCCTATTGTAAATATTTTCCGGGCGAGTTCCCTTTTGCCCACCCTCTATTAGTAAGTGCTACATATATGTTCTGGAAGGGGCGAGATGAGAAGTGATTCAATGGCTTTGGCGTTATTATGATCATACTATCACAAAATAACAACACCTGTCTTCACTACATTTATCACGCTTCTAACCCAACTACTATATCAATTAATTATATTATGTATATGCCAATTTTACGTCACCTCGTAAACAAATCTTTTCGAAGTAGCTTTGGCCTTCTCTTGGAGACAGCTCACTCCCACGACCTTGGGTGTTCCGATCCAACTTGAAGCACTTCATTGCGTTGTAGTCAAGACTGAAGGCGGGGCAGTCAGATCCTGCCTCAAGACAACGGGCGCCGCACTCCAATGTGATACCTGGGGGAGTTGCCATCGCCAATCCCACCTGCTGGGCACTGCGGAGAAAGTGACCTGTCACCTTCTCGAACGTGAACAGACCATCCTCACACTGACCTGGAACAACAAATAAATAATTTCATTCTCAAGTCAGTTCTGTCATTACAGGAAGGTGGTCAAGCTGGAATATTTATACGTACAAACAGTGACAGTCTCTACAGGAGGGTGTCTCATATACAGAAAGGGAAAAAAAGGAATTTCTAAGGAAGATCAATGGTCCTAACTGAAATTATAAATAAATAAATAAATAAATAAATAAATAAATAAATAAATAAATAAATAAATTACAGTTACCGGTAAATAAAATGTAATTTAGTTTGTTCAAAAGGAAGCCATTTTTCCAGTGTTAACACAGTCAATAGAACTTATAAACTTTTAATTCTGTCAAAACACAAAATTTAACAATTAGACACTATAACATACCTGTTAAAAATGGACAATTATAAGTGGAATGACATGTTTCATTGTTTACGTTGCGTAAACAATTGTGAATGATTTTAAATAATTGTGAAAAAGTGATATTATAAACACTCGAGATAAATAATAATAATTTCGTGTGGCTATTTCTAGTCGAGTGCAGCCCTTGTAATGCACACCCTCCGATGAGGGTGGGAGGCATCTGCCATGTGTAGGTAACTGCGTGTTATTGGGGTCGAGGGCAGTGTTATTTGTGGTGTGTGAGTTGCAGGCATGTTGGGGACAGCACAAACACCCACCCCCCGAGCCATTGCAATTAACCAATGAAGGTTAAAATCACCGACCCGGCCGGGAATCGAACCCAGGACCTCTGTACCGAAGACCAGTACGCTGACCATTCAGCCAACGAGTCGGACAATACTCGAGATGAATTGTGAATAGAAACCCTCTGTGAGCACTTTAGAAATTTTGGAAGTTTAGAATTTTATATATATTTTAAAAATGTTAGTGCTGAAAGAGAACTTAAATTCATCTCACTCGTTCATAATCTCACCATTTCAAAATCATTCGCAGTCGTTTACGCAGCGTAAGCAATATTGCATATATGCATTGTTAAAGGTGATTTGATAGAAACTGAGGATGTTCTTATTGAACGAAACATATATATCCACTTCTTTTTTTTACTATTTTCTTTACGTCGCATCTGTGTTATGGTGACGTTAGGATAGGAAAGAGCTAGGAGATGGAAGGAAGCGGCCATGGCATTAATTAAGGTACAGCCCTAGCATTTGCCTCGTATGAAAATGGGAAACCATCGTCAGGGCTGCCGACAGTAGGATTCAAACCCACTACCTCCCGGATGCAAGCTCACAGCTGTGCAACCCTAACTGTACGGCCAACTCGCTTGGTTGTCATTCCATTTTTAATTGTCCTTTTATATATATAGGAATGGTATAGTGCTCTTAATGTTACATTTCGTGTTTCGAGAGACAGAAAAACTTTTAAGTTCTAGTTAATTTCTTATCTCTTTTAATTACATAGAGTTTTATGTTTTAACTACCGTATGTCCAACAAAACGAAGTGGAACACTGCCAAATTATCTGTAGTGTGTTATGCAGAATTTATGTGTTTAAATTAACATATATTACATGCACAATAAAACTAAATTCATGGTACTTGGAGGTAAAGGTGAAAAAGCGACAATCAAGATAGGGGGAGAAATTATTGAACAGGTGAATAAGTTTAAGTATCTTGAAAGTATTGTGACTGAAGAACTTCACTCTATAACAGTCATAAAAGCTCGAATTGCCTTAGCCAAGGAAAGCTTCAAGAAGAAGAAAAAACTGCTTGGTGGCCCGCTAGAGAAAGATCTGAGGAAGAGATTTGCAAGGTGTTACGTATTGATTTATGGCGCTGAAACATGGACATTAAGGAAGGAAGAACAGAGGCCTTTGATATGTGAATATGGAAAAGAATTGAAGGAGTAAAGTGGGAAGATAAAATATCAAATGAAGAAGTTCTGAAGAGAGTGGGAGAAGTGAGGACCGTAATCCAAAATAGGAAGAAAAATTGGATAGGGCATAATCCAAGACACAACACTTTACTACGAGTAGCAATTGAAGGGATGGTAAAAGGAAAACGAGGAAGGGGAAGGAGACGATACCAGTTATTAGACAGCATTAGAAAAAGAAAAGAAGAAAGGGGCACAAGATCGAGAGATATGGAGGTCACAGCCATGAATGGACCTGCCGGATGGCAGAACAACCTGTGATGTGAGATGCACAATAGTACCGTAATTTATTTCTAAATAGAATATGGAAAATATTATTTAGTTTGTGGTTTTACAAGTATGGATGTGAGGGCTCCCAGTCTTCTATTTCTATTGATTTAGAAATGAGATAAAAGCATTCAAATTTTTACCACAAATACGAATAAAATGTAAGCTTACAATGTTAAGACTTGAAAAATCTGTAATTCAAGTTTACTAACATTACTTTCTAGAGAAAATCAATTTAATAATTTCATGAATTGAATAATAATAATAATGATGATGATGAAGAGATGGCTTCCAAACCCAAACTATATCAAAATTCTATTATTTTCAGTAGAAGAAAAATGGAATAATAGTTTTGGAACTGATAGTAATAACGATATCTGTTTCACTATATTCCTCATAACAATGAAAAGTTGTTGCAACGATTATGTATAATTTATACTTATATTTATAGGCAAGTAATTTTTAAAATTGCTCTCAATCATATGATTTAGTTGGATCTGGAAAACTATTTTGAACATTTCTCAGTACCGCTTTATTCAAGCAGGGTACATTAACATTATTGCCAAATACTAAACATTGTTATATGTCAGTTCTAACAAGAAATGTTACATTTATATTCACGAACAATATTATCATTGTCTCCTTTAGGGTCCGTCAGTGCTTGTTCACAAAATGTTTTGGCTTTAGTACAGGATTATAGGACTGAAATAAAACGCGCCAAACACTAGTCCGGTAAATCAGCTTTGTTTATTGCTACTTTGCACGTACATCGAATTAGTTGGGCTTGGGATATAATTGACTTTTAAAATGTATGCGACTAAAATGGATTTCAAGTACATTGTCTTGTTAGAGTTGTGTCATGTGTAGAGGAACACACTAAACAACGTAACTTAAAATCACCCAAAACTGACTTAGCAGGTTCAATTTCTTTATGATCTATGTATGACAAATATGTCACATAAGGCTTGAGAAGTACAGGTAGATGGGCATGGAATATATCCTCTTCTGTTATATGATACGTTACACAGGCCGTGACATCCAATTCTATGTTTAACCTTGTCACCTATACGTAATGTGTGTATCCTACATCTACTCACCTCACTTACAGTTAGCTTATATTAGCGATGTTATGGGAGGTTACGTATCCAGTTACGAATGTAAATATTAATTAATTTCTAAAAAAGTATTATGCAAATTGAGACGACTGATTTTGAAGTATGAAGTTTTGTTCTGGTTCTTCACTTCGTTGGCTAATGTGTTGACGTTTTCCATGCCACCTTATCCAACTCTAACATAATCACCTCCGTGTAACTATTAAAGCTTTATCTACTCCACTCTGATTGTCATAATCACATCCTGGTCTCCTCCAGTCGTTCTTACCTGCACCGTCCCACTTCCCTCTAGAGCTTCGTGAACTAGTCCTAGATGCTTCAAGATGTGTCCTATAAATCTGTATCAAATTTCACCAATTTGATCAAGTTCAGAGTCTCTTCACTTATGATGTGGACTTCCCAACTGGCTTTCAGTAATCTTTTGAAACATTACATTTCCAATGCTTCTTTTTAAACAAGAAATGTATAGACAATTAATGAAAACTTTGAACATAGGAAGAGAGAGATTGTTACGTAAATTAGGACGATAAGGACAGTAAGAAGGCTTGAGATCTTTAATCTCCAAGTCCGAGAAGAAACTGATATTTAATTCTACTATATACCCAGTTACTGAGAATGTGCTGAATTATTAGGAAGGAAAACACAATTTATACCGTAGGTTAAGCAAGGAAGAATAATCCCTAGGAAGGAATTTACGATGTTCTAGACATGTCTAGGTATATTGGTAGAAGTACTGTAATTTGGGTGCCAGATGTAAAAGATCATCTCATACTTACTAATACTACACTGTTTCTCGGCATACACAGCATCTCTCTTGATAACCAGGGGAGCATTGCTCAGAGACATCGAATCGTCACCGCTGAGATAGCATCGCTTTTCATCGACTGCATAGGTGAAAGCTCGACAGGTGAAGCCACGTGCCTATAGAAAAATGAAATATTAGGAAGAACATTGCCTAAAATAGACACACTTTTGGTAAATCACTGAAATATATTTTACACAGTTTCCTAATGTTTCTGGGTAAGCCGTTATTCATTGGGAGGATCAGAACTAGATTAGTATACTCAAAAATCGTGGTAGCAATGTGAGACTTTATGAAGGGCATACTATATTGTTTTACACTTTATTTGTTTCTACCCAATTGAAGTACATTACACATCAGTTATTACGTCCACCTTCTCAACATAATCTCCTTGTAACTGTATGCACTTTTGTCTTTCCAGACCTTCCTGAAACTATTATTTCGGAGTGCTGTGTACCCATGCCTTGACAGCTGTGTCCAGTTCTACAAAATCCGCAAACCGGCGACCACGCAGAGGTTTCTTCATGTTCCCGAACAGGTAATAATCACTTGGTGCCAAGTCAGGAGAGTATGGTGGGTGTGGCGGGTGTGGCAAGCATCGATTGTTGTTTCGTCCGTGGCTCATGGTAATGGGGCCATGTCTCATCACCAGTCACAAGCTTAGCCATGAAATCGGCTGGATCTTGATCATGGCGTTACAAAAGTCCGCTGCAAACGTCCACACGCCTCTGATTTTCGTCTGCAGACAAGAGTCTAGGCACCCACGTGGATGACACCTTCCCCAACTGTAAGTGGCTATGCACGATCCGCTGCAGGGTGTTTCGGCTAATTCCCGTGGCTGTCTCCATTTCCGTAAATGTGATGCATTTGTTTCCTTGGATGGCCTCTTCGACCCGGGCAATGTTGGCTGGTGTTGACACTGTCACATTCTTTCCAGAACTGGTTCCCTTGTCCACCGATTTGCGCCCTGTTTTCCAACCTTCCACCCAGGTATAAACTGTTTTCCGTGACAGCGTATGTTCTCCACAGACTGCCACCAAGCGCCAATGAATTTCTGCAGTGGTCACGCCTTCTTTCCATAGGAACCAAGTCGTGTAGCGCTGTCCCTGACGGTTGCTTTCCATGTTGTCTGCTCCTACGCTGACAGTGTTGTTATGAAATGGCTATGACGAGTGCATTCGTTGGCCCCTGTGCGTGTGCTGCCACCAAACGGTGGAACAAGACACTAGTTACACGTCACCACTTTCAAAAGTGAAATGTGAACCATACCCGGACGTACAAAAAATAAAAGGTAAAACAATATAGTTCGCCCCTCGTATATTCACCAACGGTCATAGCCGTGTTGAAACACCGGTTCCCGTGAGATTTCCGAAGTTAAGCAACATTGGGCGTGGTGAAGATTTGGATGGGTTGCCACGCGCTGTTGGTGGATAAGGGAATGGAGAAGCGGAAAAGAACTGGCCACCCTACGTACGTAAACTCCGGCTCAAGCACACCTCTGCGGAGGTTCGGACCTGCCTTCGGGCAGAATACACCCTTACCTTACCTCGTATATTCCAGTTTCTTAATTGCTAGTTTGGTTAAGATAATAATAATAATAAAAGTAAACAATTAACATTTAGGTCTTAATATAGTATTTGTGACATTGCAGAGCATCAAGGACGTCATAAGCAAGTTACCCTTGTTATACAGTACGTTATGCCTGTAACCACTTTTTACTAGACTCTAGTGGAGGGATGGCGAAAGTGGCACGCGAACACGACTTCTGCGGCACGTCAGACAACATACTAACATATTTTAATGTTTTTAACATATGATAAATAGGTCGGATTTCTAGTAACGTAGCATATTTTAGCATTACGCTTTAGTAAAGAAATATGTCTCAATTGAATCTATGGCCATAATTTTATAAATATTTCTAAAATGTATCTGTTTTAAAAGAATGTAATTTTCATTGACGTTTGCAGAATAAAATAATTAAACATTCAGTCGAATGCATATATAGCCTATATAATACAATCTAATCGATGTTCAATAAATTTCAAATTTCTTTGCAATCACTACAAAAATAGCAGATAGGGAATCTGTTACCTGGGCGAATGCTCTAAATGCAGATACGTACTGAATGATTAATACCTAAATGAAGTAAATGGGAGTTTTCACGGTAATTTTCAAGGAAAATAACCAATGGTACATTAGACAGTAAAAAAGTAATAAACAGGACCTTAATAGACACGTTAGTCAGTGAAATGAAATGGCGTATGGCTTTTAGTGCCGGGAGTGTCCGAAGACAAGTTCGGCTCGCCAGGTGCAGGTCTTTCTATTCGACACCCGTAGGTGACCTGCGCGTCGTGATGAGGATGAAATAATGATGAAGACAGCACATACACCCAGCCCCCGTGCCATTGGAATTAACCAATTAAGGTTAAAATCCCCGACCCGGCCGGGAATCGAACCCGGGACCCTCTGAACCGAAGGCCAGTACGCTGACCGTTCAGCCAACGAGTCGGACACATTAGTCGGTAAAGCTTTGCCACCCCTGTTCTAATTCATTGATCTCATTACTGTATGTTTTAGCTGAAACATTCGTTGTCTCGCGAGGCTTTCGACCGGTTTATCCTAATTTTAAAGGGCGAACCCACGGAATGGCTGAGTTTTAAGTTCTCTCTGTTTCGCTTACACCAAATACACTTTGAAATCAACTCGGAATATTTATATTTTCCTTAAAATTGAATTACTTTCTTTTTTAACGTCGAAGGTATTCTAGAACTAAAGTCTGAGAGCATATTACTACTCTACGCCATATTATACTATATGCCTGATACTATGGTTTTCACCGTCTTAACCCATTAAATATCAATTTATTTTTTAAATTAAAAAGATCAAATGTAATACTTCAATCTGCATTACAGTAACTTTCGATATCTCGCACTAAGGAAGGCGGGGGTCTTTCCGAGTTACGCAAAGTCCGCCTTATCGACTGGAGATAAAGTTGTGCGTAAGGAATAAAACTGATATGGTACTTTAAAAGATAATAGGCCTTATAGTGGATTTATATAATATTACTTTAGATAATGTGACGAGGTAAATATTACATATGAGATAAGACACATACACGAACAGAGCTGGATGCTGTATTTTTAGAGTTGAGGATTACAATTGACCAATAAAACTTGCAACATATCTATAGATTATATTGTGCTGTATATGTGTAATAGCCTAATAAAATTGGAACTAATTTACTGTACCGGTACTCAATGTTTTAGTGAGAGCCTCTTTCGCTAGACCAGTTATAGGCATTCAATGCTGATTTTTCTATTACAGTGATAATTTGCTTAGAGGTGTAGGTTTGAAGAAGCTGTCAATCTTCTTTTGTGACTATTTTATATCTGTGGATTGCAGATAACTATCTGATGTGCAAAGATGAGTTGTCCATAGAAACTCAGCGTTTATCCCTGTGTTGGGGAGCGTTGAGTGTGCCCTGGATAGACAAAAATGGTGTCTGACGCCCCCACAAAATGTCACTCCAGCGTTTGAAGTCGTATCTCTAACACGGATAAGTATGTCTGAAGCTTCACAAGCACCTGACAGTTTCAATTTAGACAAGATATATAACTCCTCCTCAAATGTACTCTCAGTTTTAATTACTGCGTTGATAGGGTGCAAGTTCCTTTTGGGGATCATTGTAAGTGCCTAGGTGTTAATGTAAGGAAAGATCTTCATTGGGGTAATCACATCAGTGGGATTGTAAATAAAGGGTACAGATCTTTGCACATGGTTATAAGGGTGTTTAGGGATTGTAGTAAGGATATAAAGGAGATGTAAGAGATTTGTCTCTCGTAAGATCCCACCTAGAGTATCGTTTCAGTGTATGGGACCCTCACCAGGATTACTTGATTTAAGAACGGGAAAATCCAAAGAAAAGGAGCTCGATTTGTTCTGGGTGATTTCCGATATAAGAGTAACGTTACAGAAATGTTACAAAATCTGGGCTGGGAAGATTTGGGAGAAAGGAGAGGATATGCACTACTAAGTGGTATGTTCCGAGCTGTCAGTGGAGAGATGGCGTGGAATGACATTAGTGGACGAATAAGTTTGAGTGGTGTTTTTAAAAGTAGGAAAGATCACAATATGAAGATAAAACTGGAATTCAAGAGGAAAAATTGGTGCAAATATTCGTTTATAAGAAGGGAAGTTAGGCATTGGAATAACTTACTGTCCGCACACTTTATCTTGATGCATTTGTGTACGGGGTGAGGAGTAAGGAGGGAGCTGTCCCGGTATCGATAGTGCTGCCTGGTGCTGCCAACTGAATGAAAATGAAATCTGAATTGAATCGAGAAGATGATCGATCGATATGAAATTTCTAAACCGTTATCATCTTAAGCCAACAACTATGTCACATACACATTATATAACATTATAAAACATATCTCTCGATGCGAATCTTGTTCCTAGCATGAATTCTATACTTTGACTTTGATGTGTAAACAACAACAGTACCAGTACGTCAAGTTTACGCCAGATGTCGCACAACGATGCTTAAGCGATTCACAGTTTGTGTTTCAGAGGTTGCCAGTATGAATCTCCAAGATCGCCGAGGTCGACCGATTCAGCACTAGGATGTAAATGCACCAAGATAAAGTGTGCGGATAGTACCAAGGGAGATGTCCAATTTATTTTAATCATTTAAGAAAAGTCTAGGGAATATGCTACTTGGGCGACTGCTCTAAATGCAGATCAGTAATTATTGATTGATTGATTGATTGATTGATTGATTGATTGGGAATCAAACCCGGTGCCCTCTGAACCGTACGCCACAGCGCAGGCTTTCCGCCAAGGAGCCGGAATTTAAAACACACAAAAAGAAAGTTATGCATCACCTGTGTATGCCATAAACACATTCCTGCTCGTCCTACGTTGGCATGATGCGAAATACCTCGTCATTTAAAGTGTCTAAACATATAAACAAACTTGCGTATAGCCTCATCTATCGTATGTGTCGGTGAGGCAATTACATGTATACCTTCGTTGGGACAACAATGTAGGGCGTTTGAAATCAGTGTACGGACGTTATGTGATGGCAAGACGACGGATATCAACGTTTGTTCGCACACGGTTTGTTGCCTTAAATAAACAAGGATTGTGCGAGGCGAAGAAAAGTGAGCAGAGTAACGTGATACGGACCTGGAGTTGTTTTAAAACAAAAGTAGTGTTCATTACTTCTCCTGTACAAGTCGCCCTAAGGGAAACAGCTGTGGTAAATGACGGGCATCAGTGACTTCTAGACCGCAGGAACCCCACCATTCTGCCATCATGATTAACACTGACTTTACTGGGTACGCCAGAAGGCACGTGTCCAACCAACCTTACAAAGCAGACTCCATAACGCGTCTCTGCATTCTAGACGGCCATGGAGAAGCCCAGCCCTAAAATCCAGACACCATGCTGAGCAGTACAGAAGGGCACAAAATCACCAAGAATGGGCAATGGAAAATTTGCGCAATGTTCTTTTAACAGATGAATGCCGCATTGCCTGGTACACGATGACCGTCGACAACGTGTGTGGAGGGCACCTGGTAATGCAGCACGCCAGAGACATCCCGTCCATCGAGTACAGCAAGGTGGGGGACCAGTGTTGTTCTGGAGTGACATTTTGTGGGGGCGTCAGACACCATTTTTGTCTATCCAGGGCACACTCAACGCTCCCCAACACAGGGATAAAATTCCTCAACCCATCGCTGGACCGTTTCATCAGCATTCATTATAATTATTCAAGTTTCCCACATCCATTGTGCAGGCATCGTCAATGACTTCATCAGTCATGCCGGTAATGACCAACTGGATTGACCTTCATATTCCTTCCCCCCCCACGCCCCGATATGAATCCCATAAAACATGCTTGGGATAGAGTGAAAAGAGCTGTGCGAACACGTCCTGTCCCACCATGAAATCTACGCAGGATTGCCATTGAAGAATAGGATAAATTAGGCAAACAGTGGTTAAATGAACACGTGACAGCATGCCACTTAGGGTTAAGGCTTGCATTCGTGCAGGGGGACATGTTACACTGTACTGAATGAGATTGCTGCACAATTGGCTTACCTCGAGAAAAGTGATTTATGTTTCTGTTAGCTTGCGTACAGTCAAAGTGATTTGTTGAGTTTTGGTTGTCAATAAACTGGAAGGTGCATCAGTTTTGAATATTGTACAGCATGCCTTAGAACTTTCATTTGGAGGGTGATGCATAACTGTCTTTTGATGTGCATATCATTTTGTTATTTCGTAAATTCAGACTATTAGGCATACATGTTTGGTGTGTATTAATGAAAGCTCCCGTTCGGAAGCTTATTACATCTCGCCAACCACTCACACTGCCACTTGACAGAAGACGCTGCATGCCTCTCGCTGTGGGTTGCCATCGGCAAGAGTGTCATTGGGTTTCCTGGCGAATGCTGAGTACGCTTCCGCCACTTTCGAATTATAAAAGCTAAATATGAAGATGAGACAGATAGAGGAAGGGAACTTATTCTACCCCAGACTGGAATTTTACCAGTGTATAAACACTATATTTTACCAGGGATGATACACATTACTGTAGCATAGTGGTGGTTTTACCTGGTCACAAAGAGCTTCGCATTCTCCTTGGCTTGCGGCGAACTGCAACTCGTCCATGGAGATGACTGCGCTGCCTTGCCGCACGTTGTAGCGACAGTCGGGTAGTGCTGAAACATTGTATGCGTTCAATACTGCAAAACAATATGCGTTCTATTCTCATAAATGATCAAGACATTCAAACAAACACGCCACTATAACCTCAACTAGTGTCTTACAGCTAAGAGAGTGAGCGCAACTACCGTCGGTTACAGTAGTGACACCGGTTGTTCAACTCCACTAGACCTACTCACCTAAGACACTAACAACTGTCAAGCATGGCTGCAATACTTAAGGTTCCTTTTATTATGAGTTCCTTTGGGGAAAATTGATAGTCAATTCCCACAATCTCCCACTCTTACTATATTGATTTCGTAGATGGACTGAATGTTCATAATGAAAGCACATTTTAATGAAGAATCTATCAGGAAAAGCATGAAACTGATCATTTAGTCTACTAGAGATTTAATTATGCCCGTGAAGTGGTTCGTTCGATTTTTATACCATGTATTCCATCACCTACCCAATCGTTACAGCACAAAAGCACTGAAGACAAATACAAATTAATACATTTGTTAATGTAAAGAAAATTTTCTCTCCTATATACAAGATTGCATCAAAATCTTCCCAGACTAACTCTGTTGTGTGCGTACAGATGGCAGTACAGGGTTGTACTACCAGATACAGTGACCTTTAAACTTGATAAAACAGTGTGCCGGAAAATATCACTGTGTTATTATTCATAATAGTACCTACACTCATGTTCATAATAAACAGAATACCTTGAAAGACTTGAGATAGGAAGTTCATATTCATAGGGCATGTTCGTTAGTATGTTATGCAGAAACGATTAGCATTTCAGTCGCAATTGTCCTGGTGTCAGTAGGCAATGGGTCCTCCATGGTCAATGATAACTTGTTCCATGCGTGATGGCATCGACGCGAATAAGGCGCGCATGGCGTCCTGCTCTATAGCCATCCATGCTCCGTTCACGTGGATCTACAGTTCATCTTTGGTGGTTGGCACTGGGTCACAGCACCGCGCGCGTTATTTCACCCTATCCCACATATTTTCGATTGGCGACAAGTCCGGTGATCGGGCGGACCAAGGCGACATCTGACATCCTGTGACAACAAGAAGGCACGTGTTCATGCAGCAACATGTGGTCGCGCATTGTACTGCGGGAAGATGGTGTCTAGGGTGTCGTGCAGAAAGGTGTGGCTACGGGACACACCACTTAAGTCAAACTGAGGACAGTGCCCTGGACAGGCACCAACTGTGATTTGTGGTTGTACCCAATAACACCCCACACCATAAGGCATTGAGTTGGCGCTGTATGTATTGTGCGAATGCAGTCAATGTGATGCCTCTCCCCGAGTCTGCGGCGAACCAAAATGTGGCCATCATGTTCAAACAAACAGAACTTGGATTCGTCCAGAAACACTGTCTGCTGCCATTCCTATCCCCAGTGACGTCGTTCCATACACAATATTGCAGTCTAGCATGTTTATGCACGTTAGTCAAAGGTAGGCGGAGAAGTGGACCACGCGCCGGTAACCCAGACCGCAATAAACGGCGACGGACTGTCACTGCTAATAGTGTAAGATGTGTTACGCTGTTCCACTGTTGGGCCAGAGCCGAGGAGGACGCAGATCCGTCCTGTAATGCCATTCGGATGAGGTGTCGATCTTCTCAGGGGTGGTCTGGGTGGTGGGACCAGACCCATCTCGTCGTGTTCTACGGCCTTCTGTGAACCATTCTGTACACACCCGTTGCACTGCCGACACATTTCGTCCCACCCGAGCAGCAATTTCTCGGATGGACGCATCACGTTCTCTCATGCCAATAATGCGCCCTCTTTCAAACTCACTCATCTGACGGAACGGTTCTCACATACGTCTGCGAGAAATACTGCACGTGTGCTCAAGTCACACTGATCCATTACCTTTGGTTTATAGCGACAACGAGATCCGCAGGCACATTTTACTAGTTGATGGAGGTGCGCGCAGAGATATCGATGTGGACCTTGAAACTGAGGGCCAACGTGGTTCAAATGCTAATCGTTTCTTCAGATCATACTCATGCACATGTCCTGTGAATATGATCTTCCTATCTCTAGTCTTTCAAGGTGTTCTGTTTTTATGAACCTGAGAATACTACTACTACTACTACTACTACTAATAATAATAATAATAATAATAATAATAATATTGATTTTACGACCGAGCGAGTTGGCCGCGCGCTTTGGGGCGCGCAGCTGTGAGCTGCATTCGGGAGACAGTGGGCCAGCCTTCAAGATAGTTTTTCGTTATTTCCCACTTTGAAACCAGACAAATACTAGGGTTGTACATAAGTAAGGCCACGGCTGCTTCCTCACCACTCCTAGCTCTTTCCTATCCCATCGTCACCATAAGACCTATCTGTGTCACCGTGATATAAAGGAGATTGTAAGATAACTGATTTTATGTATTACTGATTACTTTTACGATTTTCAGAGACGCTGAGATGCTGGAAGTTTGTCCCGCAGAAGTTATTTTAGGTGCCGATAAATCTACCGACACGAGGCTGTCGTATTTGAGCACATTTGGATCGAACCTGCCAGCTTGGAGCCAGAAGGCCTGCGCTGAGGTAAATTAAGCTGCTCGGCCCGGAATTGCTGTGTAAACATCGAGACTTGTTATTGTTGCTCTGTGAACACGTGTGCGCGGCATTCTGTCATCACAGAAAGGTTGAAAAACAAAACAACATGGAATTTTGCGTTAAACTGGGCAAATTGTCTACAGAGACGTTGAGCATGCTTCGACAATCATACGGCAATAAAGCAATGAGTCGTATACAATGTTTCGAGTGACAAAGCCGCTTCACAGTTGGAAGATAGTCCCCTCAAGACCAGGAGCGATCTGGAAGGACTTCAACGAGCATCATCCCCGAAAATGTGGAACGAATTGGAGAACTTGTGCGCGACGATCTTTGGAAGACGATCAACGACATTGCGAACATTGTTGTTGTAGCGTATGGGTAAATGCAGGCAATCCTAAATTCAGAATTGTACATACGGCCCCCGTGAGCATGCCGCAGATGATCTATCCCTCACGTTCATCATCATCACGGGTGATGAATCTGGGATCCACGGGTACGACCCTGAGACACAGCGGTCCATTGTCTCCACGACCGAAGAAGGCGAGGAAGAACCGCAACTCGACAAAGACCATGTCCATCGTGCTTTTCGACTTCCGTAGCATTGTTCATCGTGAATTACTTTCCCAAAGCTAGACCGTCAACAGAACATTTACATCGGCGTTCTATGGCGTTCGAGGGAGAACATTTGGCGAAAGTGACTGGATCTGTGGTTTGCGAAGAACTGGATTCTCCACGACGACAACGCACCCTGTTGCCGAGCACTTCCCATTCGTGAGTTTCACGCCAAGCGTAACATGCTATCGTTTCCTCACCCCACCTGCTCGCCAAATTTAGCTCCTGCCGACTTCTTTCTTTTTCCGAAGACGAAGATCCGGCTAAAGGGTCACCGTTTCCACACCATAACTGAGGTCCAGCGCGAATCGCAAAATGACGCAAAATGACATCAAGGCCGCATTCCAGCAGTGGCAGAAACGGTGGGACCGGTGCCTTGCCACGCAAGGTGACTATTTCGGAGGAGATGAATGTTCAGACTTAAGTATGTAACGTACATTTCGTCAACAGAGATAGTCCAAGAACGTTTTGATCCGACCTTGTATAATTTCCATCACACAGAAGCTACTTGCCTCCACAAACTGTTAGGAGTTTCTCCCTTTAATTTCTCTGTCAGTTAGTAATTACTAGTATGTTATACCAGGTTAGTCAGTGAAAATTTTAACGTAAAATTACTTCTAAATCGTTACATACCTTACATCGAAAATCCGTTTTTACTTTCTGTAATGGTTGTTAGGGGCTCACAATACATTGTGCAGTAGTTTTGTAGGCTGTTAATAACTCCTCAAATTACGTGCCAATATTGTTTCTTCTAAATTGAACTAGACTGTTTTCTACTTTAGTATTATAATCCAAAATCCAGAAATTATGTTTCGAGAGATTGTATTAATTGTTCTCAATTTACCAGTCATAGACTGCCGTATTGATTGTCAAACGGTGCTGTGCGGTCTTTTAGAACGACTGTGTAACCCTGCCATTCCCTCCGTTCATCATGCTACTCTTGGCAATTCTCTGTATCATTCCGGAAGTTTAAGATCAACACATACGATAAGTAGAGCCGTCGTTTTCTCTGCACGTAGCCGCAAATTTCAGACTGTGTCGTCAATGACCTCACGACGTTGTTACTGTTTCTATATTTGTTTGAGTATTGGACATTTATGAAACTAATCAGTATGGTATCCAAACAAAAAAATGTATCATTTGCAGCACTTACATTACATGTCACATGTTTGTAGCACTGTTGACTACAATAATGATTTTTTAGATTGTATCTCATTCCAGTTCCTTTTTATGTACGGCTGTTTTAAATGATTCTCATCTTGTGGTCTTTCTTTCTGTTTTCTCTTATTATTGCGTTATGTTAAAAAACATGGAAATTGAAATGTAATTTTGAAACATTTCTGATAATAAAAAATGAAGTGTCTTCACTTACACCCCTCCCTGGGGGGTCCAATGCCCTACATGTTAGGCCCCTTTAAAGAACAGGCATCATCATCATTTACGACCCCATGATCCCATTTATGATATAAAAAACCGCTACAACTTTTGTAGGTTAAAATTAAGACCGAAAACAAAACGTATGAATCAGACTTGTTGAAAAACCAAGTTCCTTCTCCTTCTTGTGACATCTGACTGTGTGTGACCGAGTGAGCTGACTGTGCTTTTAGGGTCGCGTAGCTGTGAGCTTGCATTCGGGAGGTGGTGGGTTCGGATCTCTCCGTCATCAGCCCTGAAGATGGTTTTCCGTGGTTTTCAATTTTCATACCAGCCAAATGCTGGGATTGTACCTTATTAAGACCACGGCCGCCTTCCCAGTCCTAGCCCTTTCCCATCCTTGCGTCGCTGAAAACCTTCGATGTGTTAGTGCGACGTTAAACCACTAGCAAAAACAAGAAATATCTGAGTGTTCGTCCCGCTGTGTCTATTAATAGAGTACCATACCCTGTATGAATTAAAACCTTTACAATTGTCGTCGATAACTGATAAAGGGAAAGAGAAAGGATAGCATTACAATCTCGACTTGCAAAGAGAAAGAAGAGCTTCGAGTGTTAACAGGTTATGATTCAAATGCATCACGTGCAGTCTTGGCAATCTACATGGAGATTCATTTTAACAGGACATCCCCTACTGATAAACTTGTAAAATTTGAATAAAATTCATTCCTATCGCAAAATATTTGCCGGAATTCGAAAGTAATTACGAGTCTACAATTGCAGTAAGAACAATTGCAATGTCCGGATATGATGTCGGGTGAAAGTTGATATTTATTTTACAATTGGCTTTATGTCGCATGGACACAGACAGGATGGGATAGGAAAAGGCTAGGAATGGGAAGGAAGCGGCCTGGCCTTAATTAAGGTACAAACCCAGCATTTGCTTTGTGTGAAAATGGGGAACCACACGAAACCATCTTCAGGGCTGCCGATAGTGGGTTCCTCCCGAATGCATGCTCACAGTTGCGCGGCCCTAAGCGCACGGCCAACTCACTCGGTGGTGAAAGCCGATGTAGTGACAGAGTCAGAAAGGTGCTTTTTAGGTGTAAATTCCACACAGAGCAGAAACTACACTGCGACAGGCGTTCACTTGTGCTGAATGTGAAGCCAGAAAGATGAGTGAAGTATACAAAGTGAAGTTCCTTACAGCGAACACACTGATTCTCCAAGTAATCGACAGAGCTCCCAGGAACTCTACGGAAAGCGTTAGGCTGGCTGCGGCGATCTTCTCTACTCAGTCGACATATGCTCAAAGACTCGTCGAATTCGGCAGACCTGAAATACAAGGACACATCAGTTCAACAGTATTCTATGCATTAAATCCTCTCACATGCACACTCTCTTATAAATACTTCTATAACAGTGACTGACATCTCCAAAACCCGCAAAAATAGTTAGTGGGACATAAAACCAATAACGCCATTATTAGTGTTATGAAAACAGCGATGGTCTCTGTGATGTATTACAATTCACATTAAAAAATATATTTTGCCTTCGTCCGCACTTCAACGCTGCTCGTGCTAGGCCAAGGCCACGCCAACGCCTGTCATAATAACAAATAGTTTCCACGCTGTTGGCTTGTCCTTACGATAATTTAACTCCGTTCTTATTTTAGTGTGTAAATAAATCAGTATAATTAAATTCTTTGTTCTATTACTTCCACTTTGTGTTATTACGGTCTATTGGCGGGCTGGTGTTGTTAATTACTCTATGTTAGTGAAGTAAATTTTACTTAAATATATTGAAGTGGTAACAATGAAACGGAAAATTACTACGTATGACACTTAAGTGATATGAAGCTCAATGAAGTGTTTTCCACCGAAATTCTCCAGCAAGGAATACAATACGAAGAATTTTAACTGGACGTAGGAAAGCCAGAAATATAAGCGACAGAATTTTTAGGCAAACGCATCTTGTTCTGACGGAAGGAAGCTTGTAGTTTTACATTACTGCAGAAATCATGAACATGACCTCCAGTGATGGAAAGAGTACAAGAAAAAGTAATTGGACTCGATTAAAGTTACTTGAAAAATATTTTCTTTTTCTTCCTTTATTCATGGGGGTCTCTTAAAAAAGTTCCTTTTAGACTCAATCTCGGAGATCTTTTGCTACCATGTGTTTTCCTTCATCCCCACCTAGTTATACCTGCTCCATTAAAAAAGTTGCAGGTCCTCCTTATTGGGTCATCTTGGATGTTTCTTCTCTCTTCACCAGGTAATCCCAGCGTGGAGATTCTGATTCTTCCCAGCGTCCCACATTCAAAGAGTGTGTATTCAGTTGATTCTTCTGCATCGTTGGATTTCCTACATACATTCTCTTATTACTCCAATTCTATGCAGGTGCTTTTGAAGATGGCAGTGTCCAGTCAGCAGTCCTACTACCCGTCTTATATTTTCTCTGCTGAGTTCCAGCAGTTCCTTAGTATGCTTCTTGTTTGGGCTCTTTATTAGTTCTTTCACAAGCCTGCATCCTGGAGTACTTTGCCAGGTCTCTATTTGTTTCTTTTGAACCTATTTACTTATGTAGAGTCGGGATTGTCTATAAGAGATCCGACATACTGATTCTGGACCCACAAAAGGTGTTTCTGACCCTTTTCTTGCCAATTTATCTGCTTCTTCATTACTTTCTATCCATGAATGCCCAGAAACCCATATTATTTTAACAACATTGTACACTGAGAGCTTCAGAAGAAGTGTGTGACAATACCAAACAATTTTGAATGTAACCCGGACAGATTCAAGTGCCTTAATGGCTGCTTGGCTATATGTAAATATGAACATTTTCTTATCTCTACAGTTCATCTTTAGGTTTTCCTCAAGACATGTAATGATGGCTATCACATCAGCTTGGAAAATTGTGGTGTGTCTGCCTAGGCTCATGTGGATTGATCTCTCAGGTATTTCCCCGTTGATCCCTCCTCCTGTTCCCTTCTCAATGCTCGAGCCATCTGTCCACCACACAAGATCTTCCCTACCAGTTTTCCATCTGTTAATGTTGCAGTCTTCCTTTTTAGTTATCTGGGTCTCAAATGGTTTCTCAAAGATATACTTTGGAATCATATGATCATCTGGCATGTGTAAAACTTCCCCTGTTACTCTGTTAATTTTACAGTGACCAAGATTGGGCCTTTGAGCCTTCCAGCATCCATTTCGCTCCAATCGATATGAGCTCATTATAGCCTGTCCATCTATAAAGTTACTTAATGGAGGGAGATCTAGTAGAGTATTCAAGGCTTCTGTCGGCGTAGATTTCATTGCCGCAGTTACGGCTATACATGCCATTCTCTGAAGGCTACTTAGTTTGCTACTGACTTTTCCTTGACTTACTTTGATCCACCAAATGATTGCTGCATAGGTCATCGGTGGTCTAATGATCGTTGTGTATATCCACATCACCATTGCCGGCTTTGGACCCCATGTTGTCCCGACCGCCGTCTTGCATGCATACAATAGGTTCTTACCTCGGGTTATGTTTCTTTCTATGTGTGGATTCCAGGTTAACTTTTTGTCTAATATTACACCTAAGTGTAACACTTGTTTTTCCGTATAGATTTCTTGCCCAAAGAGCTTTAGTGTTCTCGTCCCCTCTAATTTCTTCCTTCTTGTGAAAGGGACCAGTGTTATCTTGCTCGGGTTGACTGTAGTTGTTCTTCCCGACACCAGTTCTCCACAAGGTTAAATGATCTCTGCATGAGGTCCTGGATGTCCTCATCACCTTACCCCTTACCACAGTAACTAGATCATCTGCGTATCCTTGTGTGTAAAATCCCTGTTCGTTGAGCATGGATATGGTTTTGTTCACCACAAGGTTCCACAGAAGAGGAGAAAGAACTCCTCCCTGCGCACAACTTCCAGTGGCTCTAACCGTTAGCGTCTCTTCAAACATAGTCGCCTTTATTTTCCTCCGTGAAAAATATTTTACTCAATTACGATTAAAAATTACTTTTTTTGTCCGCCTCTGTGGTGTAGTGGTTAGTGTGATTAGCTGCCACCCCCAGAGGTCCGGGTTCGATTCCCGGCTCTGCCACGAAATTTGAAAAGTGGTACGAGGGCTGAAACGGGGTCTACTCAGCCTCGGGAGGTCCAATGAGTAGAGGTTGGTTCGATTTCCACCTCAGCCATCCTCGAAATGGTTTTCCGTGGTTTCCCACTTCTCCTCCAGGCAAATGCCGGGATGGTACCTAACTTAAGATTCCGCTTCCTTCCCTGTTCCTTGCCTATCCCTTCCAGTCTTCCCATCCCCCCAAAAGGCCCCTGTTCAGCATAGCAGGTGAGGCCGCCTGGGCGAGGTACTGGTCATTCCCCAAGTTGTATCCCCGACCCAAAGTCTGAAACTACAGAACACTGCCCTTGAGGCGGTAGATGTGGGATCCCTCACTGAGTCCGAGGGAAAAACCGACCCTGGAGGGTAAACAGATTAAGAAGAAGAATTACTTTTTTAAAAGTAAAGAATAAAATTATAATTACAATTATTTTACAGAATGTTGTCTTTAGGATATCACTGACTTTTTAGCTTGGGACGGGAATAATACAAAAGTTGACAAGGAAAAGGAATATACATAGGTATTCATTAAGTTCACGGTCTGGCCGTCTAGTGTCTGTGGTGCGTTACGGCAGAGAGTGTGCACCACACGATGTTGCCGTGGGAGTCTTGGCTGTCCCAACAAGAAACAGTTGCGTGCATACAGTATAGCCAGAAGTGCGTTCTCTGTTGTGAGGGTAGTTGAATGTCAGCGGCTGATCTTGAGAATGTTGTAGTTAGAGCAACGGACAAATTTCAATCTCTGCAAGAACGTAGGCAAATCCACTAGCAAAACGTTTGTGATGATCAAGTCGAAATTGCCCGGATCACCACGACGGGAAACAGGCGCGAAAAGACAGGTCAAAAACTATCTGATCCTTGAACTGGTAGCGCCAGTCCACGAACAAATTGACTGTAGTACACACGAAATCTTTAGTATCTCGTGGCCAGAAATATTCATTTCAGACAAGAAATCAGTACAGCCCTAAGAACCACCCAGTACCTGTTTAAACACTCTCTCTCATTGGGCACATCCATTAGATGCGTTAACACATGCACACATCTGAAGTGTGAGGGGAGGTGGTGAAAACGAAGTACGAGGATATCTATCAAGAACGAAACACATGCGGAGGGGAAGGTACTTGCTTCCCCGCCTGCCCACACGTCCCACCGGCTCGACAATGAAATGAGAGGGGAATGAAGGGAGGAAACACACGTCTCCTTCAGGGCAACAGACGTAATGTGTATGTCAACTCATTGAGGGATCAAATTCTCCAGTTTCTTTCTAATTCTTGTGTGCGAAGTCTGGCTGAAATGTTAGTGGTCTTGACTATGACTTCATTGTCAAATGGCATCGCGCTCAACCGCTGTAAGAAAGAATGATCCTTATTTTCGTCGATATAGGCCCTGTTAAATACTACTACTACTACTACTACTAATAATCATAATTTTAAGCTCAAAAACCAAAGTAAAAATAAACTGGCATTAATAATAATAATTTCGTGTGGCTATTTCTAGCCGAGTGCAGCCCTTGTAAGGCAGACCCTCCGATGAGGGTGGGCGGCATCACTGGCATTAAATAATTATGATTATCAGAGATGCAAGGGCGTTTGGAAAACCGTTCCAATGAAGTTATTGTCAGCGCTGATCAAACAATTAAATGCCGTATATTGGAGTGGGATTACATCGTGCACACTTCATCGCAATTAAATTACAGTTAATTAATTGTTTTTCTTGATTAGGAAAAGCTAGTATAGCCATAATGTTTAACCATAGAAACATCTTAACCAGTTCCCGAAAAAATGGAGTTGGGAGCGGACTCTGAGTGCGCAACGTCGCAGGCCACACCTCCTGGAAGACGAACACGCGTGACGTTGCCTTGGTTATTTCTCCTTCATCCTCAGGGTTGGCCAAAATCTTTGCCCAAAAGTTACCTGTTTCCTTTTCCACCCGGAATTCTTGTGATCGCGATTGTACGTACGGAGGTGTACACTGTGTTGCCTACACTGTAATCGCGAGACCAAGAAGTTATTGAATGTGTGAACGCCGTGTTGCGTACATTGTGGGCGCCAGTCCACGAAGTACTGTACAGTAATAGCATTACGTTATTTTATGTGTCCGGCTCCATGGCTAAATTGTTAGCTTTTTGGCCTTTGGTCACAGGAGTCCCTGGTTCGATTCCCGGAGGGACCGGGAATTTTAATCATTATTAATTAATTTCGCAGACACGGGAGCTGGGTGAATGTGTCGTCTTCATCATCATTATTCATCCTCATCACGACGCGCAGGTCACCTACGGGCATCAAATCAAAAGACCTGCACCTGGCGAGCGGAACATGTCCTCGGACACTCCCGGCACTAAAAGCCATACGCCATTTCATTTCATTTATTTGTTTTTTTAGCGGAGAGGCATTAAGAGGCTGTATTCACTAGGTGAGCCTAAGCATGACACCTTGGAATTTTTGAAATGATCTTTCCTCATCATGTTTATTTTAGTTAATGCATTTTACCGTGTGAAATGATTTTCTATTTAATAATGTATTGATTTTACGTTCCACTAACTACCTGTACGGTTTTCGGAGACACGGACGTGCCGAAATTTTGTTCCGTAGGAGTTTTTTAACGTTCCAATAAATCTACCGATATGAAGCTGACGTATTTGTCTTTTTGACCTGCGGGTAAAAAAAAATCCTCAAAATCTGCATAACTCAATGCGCCATTGCTACATGACTGAATAGAAATAATTGCATTACTGATTGTACCTGCTTACGATCGACTAAGTATATGACAGAAATGGATATACTTTCTTTAATCAGCAGCTTGGTATCGTGAACTAATCAGAAGATGTTGCCATTGATGCTTTCACGGCCCGTACTTATAGACATGATACTGTATAAGCTTTTGGGCTTATGCCGTGTCATGAAAATAAGGTGAAATTCTTTACGTTTCGCAGAGAACGTCCGGGGAGCCATCTGGTGGCGAATGAACGTACCATTTCCACTTCTATTATAACGTCTATATTTAAAAAAGTCGTTGTTTAAGAAGCCTTTCTCGTGGACAGTCGAGATTTTGTTCTGATGACGCAGAGCACAGTTCTCTGCGAAACGTAAAGAATTTCACCTTATTTTCTTGACACGGCATAAGCCCAAAAGCCTATACAGCATCATGTCTATAATCAGAAGATGTTTGAGGTGAAGAACTTAAGACATTCTGTACAGTATTTGAGAAGTAACATGTAGCTATCTTTCACCGAATTTACAACAGAAAAATATTTACCGGCATGTAAATCCACTTTCAAATAAGCACAGTTTCTCGCATTCTGTCTTGGTCTGGACATTTCTTTCCTCTCGATCATCAAAATCTTCAAGGTAGGCCCCAACAACCCTCTCAAACGCCCACAGACGATCGCCACACATAGCATTCAAATTGCTCACTGGAAAGAAAAAGAACAAATTAAAAATGGCACATTTCTCGGAAGTGACGAGCACTTCAACAGCAGAGTACTGTGTTGAAATATGAGCTCGTTGAGGAATAAATAATGAAATATATCAATCAATACTGATCTGCATTTAGGGCAGTCGCCCAGGTGGCAGATTCCCTATCTGTTGTTTTCCTAGCCATTTCTTAAATGATTTCAAAGAAATTGGAAATTTACTGAACATCTCCCTTGGTAAGTTATTCCAATCCCTAACTCCCCTTCCTATAAATGAATATTTGCCCCAATTTGTCTTCTTGAATTCAAACTTTATCTTCATATTGTGATCTTTCCTACTTTTAACCTGAGAGAGCACTGAATTATGATCTCTTACCGTGCAGGTCTTTCTGTAGCCCACTATATACAGCAGCTACAAAATATGACGTCAATTCAGATCTATGTGGCTGATGACAAATAAGTTAGGAAGTCGATAAATATGAATAAATATGGCAGAAGTCAGAACATGCCAGTAACAGTCAAGTAGACATGAAATGTACAGCATGCTTTAGATAATATAGCTCAGTAGGTCAGTTCGCCTGAAGTATCGAGTGCTTCACTGGAAACTCCCATACGGTCTAATCTAAAGGAGAAATCCTTGAATAATGGAATGAAGAGAAACATAAATAAACAGCTCATGAAGAGTGTGACACCTGTCAATTGCTGTCATCCTGCATTATCGTACTCACGATTTTCTTGGTCTAAGGCCGCTTGTGTACCCACGCAGAAGCTACAGGTCTCTCTTCCAAACAGAAAACACTCGAATCCACCATCGTGCACTTCCGAAATTTGCTGACTTTTATGATTTATTATTCTGTTTTTTTTCTCCTAGCAATATTTTTGTTTGAAGCCAATACTGAAATTCTTACCCGAGTATCATCCACACATACTTATAGCAAATGACATATGTATTGTAGGTTTACTGGGACCCTTCGCCCATACTGTGCAGTATTTAGAATGCAATGTCATTGCGCTGAGATGAGCAAACTTACAAGAAGTTCCCAACATACGCTGACAAGCTGGGGTAGGACACAAGCAGTGTGAGGGATAAATGGCTATGCAGGTGCGTCATGTAACTCGTACTCATGGGCGTAACTAACGGGTCCGTAGGGGACGCCGTGCGCGGGGGGGAGGATCTGGCTCGGGATGCCCACAAAGCCATTCTATAGTACAGTATAACTGAATAAGTAATTTCCTTTATATTTTAAATGAAACCAACCAGTCTATTCTTTGCCGAATTAGAGTATGCAATGTAAAACAATTTTCTTGTTTTTTGTACTGATGTGACATCTAAACATCCGAACAGCGAATTCCTGTTGGATGACCTCCGCGATTGCTGCATTATAGACGGTGCGAGACCCATGGGCAAGTGGATCCAACGTTATCGTCGCCCCAGGTAAAGAATACCGTAGGAGTGACGAGTCGTCGGGTGCACGGGCGTCTGAAAGAATCCAGAACGGAGATCCAATTTGATTGCTAAAAGGTGGGCAGGAATTGAGGCCAGAGTAGCGGCAGGGTCTTTTAGAGAAAACCCGGAGCGAATGATGTAAGACGTCTGAGGTCGTATATGATCCTGGCAGCCCCCCGATTCCTTAGGGACGAGGGACATCGGGAAGGCGGAAGAAGCAGCGTCTCTCCTCGATGATTCCACGGTGATTCACATTGCACATGATAAGGCAACATTCTCATAGAACGTTGCGTATACTGTGATGCGACACAGGGTCTTGAATCCCTGAGATGCGCGGGGATGGGACATGAACACACAAGCACAAAACTATCAACGCAGTGAACCTGACTGTCATTCAGTGTTGCCAGGTCTTCCGAGGTACATTCCAGTAGTCAGTGTAGGTTATAGGCTCGGATGAGGTCATATCTCCCCTCCTCTTGAGCTCGAATCTCACAATTGATCGCATTGCATCATTCAAAGGAAAATCCCCGGCCCTAAATTAATCAGATCAGGATGGTAATTCAGAGTCAGTTACAGTTCAGTTCGTGACTCACTGACTTGTGCACTAGTTTAAATTGTAAGTTCAAGTACCCGTACATCGAAGTATTTAAATGGATTCCAGAATGTGAGTTTCACAAATAGGAAAAGTCCCCTCTGATTTAATTACTGCGTTGATGGGGCGAAAATTCGTTTTGGGATCATTGTAAGTACCTAGGTGTTAATATAAGGCAAGATCTTCATGGGGTAATCACATAAATGCGATTGTAAATAGAGGATGCAGATCTCTGCACATGGTTATGAGGGCATTTAGTGGTTGTAGTAAGGATTTAAAGGTGAGGGCATATAAGTCTATGGTAAGACCCCAACTAGAGTATGGTTCCAGTGTATGGGACCCTAACCAGGATTACTTGATTCAAGAACTGGAAAAAATCCAATGAAAGACAGCTCGATTTGTTCTGGGTGATTTCTGACAAAAGAGTAGCGTTATAAAATTGTTGCAAAGTTTGGGCTGGGGAGACTTGGTAGAAAGGAGACGAGCTGCTCGACTAAGTGGTATGTTCCCGAGCTGTCAGTGGAGAGATTGCGTGGAATGCCATCAGTAGACGAGTATATTTGAGTGATGTCTTTAAAAGTAGGAAAAATCACAATATGAAGATAAAGCTGAAATTCAAGAGGACAAATTCGGGCAAATATTCGTTTATAGATAGGGGAGTTAGGGATTGGAATAACTTACCAAAGAAGAGGTTCAGTAAATTTCCAATTTCTATGCGATCATTTAAGAAAAGGCTAGGAAAACAAACAAATAGGGAATCTGCCACCTGGGCGACTGCCCTAAATGCAGATCAGTAGTGACTGATTGATTGAATGAACCGCAAGAGAGAGCGTGAAAAGGAAGAATCTGCTAAGAAAGTTGGAAAAAACTGATTGTTTCTTTAACGTGTAGGTGGAGCTTCTACGTATAACAGGTTCCAGTACCAACAGTGCTACGTATTTTGATAAATCAAAATCCGGCGTGTCGGTTGAAAATTTAAGTGAGAATGCAGGACAAATATCACGAGGGATGCAATGTTTGCAGTAGTGACATTTCAGCGCAGAGTGATTTTGAAATTTATGTTAATGGCATATCGACACTATAACGTGATTTTGGGACTGGTAGTAAGTAAAATATAATTGAAACATCGTGTTAGGTACACTAGTGTGTTAGATATTTGGATATAAAAGTTTGCGACCTGTGAACTTAAAAGAACTGGCCGAACTTCTGATAGTAGAAAACTCGGTCATTGCTAGTAGTGTCTCTGATTTCTGTACAGTGCTGCAATTTTATCTCACTTTACTGGTCATAACAGTATCCGCGGAACAACGAAGCTTCGGAAAATTGTGATGGATATCAGTTCTTGTAAGTTTTAATTAATTATAGTATAACTCTAGTATGTACGATTAATGTAGAACACATCATTCTGGCACAATGTCAGAATCAATCAATCAATCAATCAATCAATCAATGCTGATCTGCATTTAGGGTAGTTGCCCAGGTGGCAGATTCCCTATCTGTTGTTTCCTAGCCTTTTCTCAAATGATTTCAAAGAAATTGGAAATTTATTGAACATCTCCTTGGTAAGTTATTCCAATCCCAAACTCCCCTTCCTATAAATGAATATTTTCCCCAATTTGTCCTCTTGAATTCCAAAATTATCTTCATATTTTGATCTTTGCTACTTTTAAAGACACTACTCAAACTTATTCGTCTACTAATGTCATCCCACACCATCTCTCCGCTGGCAGCTCGCAACATACCACTTAGTCGAGCAGCTCGTCTCTTTTCTCCCAAGTCCTCCCAGCCCAAACTTTGCAACGTTTTTGTAACGCTACTCTTTTTTCGGAAATGACCCAGAACAAATCGAGCTGTTTTTCTTTGGATTTTTTCCAGTCCATGAATCACGTAATCCTGGTTAGGGTCTCATACACTGGAATTTGAGGATGGGGACCCAAAATAGTACTTTGCGAGGGGCGGACGTCCTTTCTTAGTTAGACCACTGCTCTTACTGTTAGAATATGGAAGAGAGAAAGAGTCTAAAGCTAAATATACTTACCACCTCGTAGACAAATTTTCTCGAAGAAGTTGCTTCCAATCTTGTCGTGTAGACTATTCCGATGACCGGCTGAATCCATATTGTACGACTGGCAGCGCGATGTTTCGTAGTCTTGAAACGAATAAAAACCCATATATGAAACGAATCAACATAATACTTTTTATTAATATCTCTATCACTTTCTAAGTTTAAGGGGCAGTCAAATGAAAACCGAACATCCGGTACAACGTGACCATGGAATGGTTTTATTCAAAAGTAATTACCAAAAGGGTTATATATCCCACTAGGAGACGAGACTATCAATTTCAGTTTTGTAGAAAGAGGAAGGTCGCATCGTCTTGCAGTGTACGGAATCTCCTATGCCACTCGTGCACACTCGTCATGAACATGCAGTGTACGCCATACACAGCAGACATGCGTACTGCAGCACCCTCAGCCACCAGAAAACGAACCACACTTCTCTCCTCTTCTTTGCTTGCCTCCACTTCTACAGTTGGTCGAAAACACTAGACCATTCCGCACACCAACAAAGACATAACCCAACAACTGCGTGTACCTGTGATTTTGTCAGTTCTCCTACCACAGCGATGGCAGTATCGCTACGTAACAACATTGTTGCCACCTTTCGCGCGGAATGTGTGTTATGGTGGGTGTTCGGTTTTCATTTGACAGCCCCGTATAATCTTATACGAAAATTAGATGGTGATTTTAAGGAACAGGAACTGATAGCAGAACTAGAATTAAAGGATGCAATTTTCATCTATGTCATTCCAATGTTAATGCATGAAAACTATGGAGTTAACATTAATATTGTTGCACCCTGATGGCAGTAATTTTATTTAATGTTTTCCCTGTGCCAACAATATAGTTTATATATAAACAATTGCCTAAGTAGAGAGAAACGAACCAACAGTGAAGGCTGCGCATGTCGGTGTTTGGCGGCAAATCGCTGTGCAGTCTCTTGTTATTCCCGTTCCTGGCTGGGTAAGTATTCCTTGTGAAGCTCCAAAAGAGAATTTGACTCCAGTTGTCTTCTCGTACGTCTCGGTTCCACCAAAACATTGTCCTGCAATGAAAAGAGAATGACAATAGTAATGTTTTTGTGACGGAACATTGTACTGTATGAGGAGAGTTACGTGGTCGGCATCATACTCCAATTGCGAATTGATTTCTCCACGTTTTGCAGCCAAGGATTGGCGCGGCCATGGCCTTAATTAAGGTACAGCCTGGTGTGAAAATGGGAAACCACCGAAAACCATCTTCAAGGATGTCGATGGTGGGGTTCGAGCCCATCTTCAGATGCGAGGCTAACTGGTGCCTAGGCCCCGAAAGTCCTGTTATCGCAGAACTAGAACAAAACAAACCGTGATGGCCTATAATGTTGTAATCCACTAAAACTTATCAAGAACGTCGATAACTAAATCAGGATTGTTGTTAATTGAGGCGTGTTTTATCTGCTCTGCTGCCTCTCTACTTTACTAGTTCGTATTACTGCTGCAATAAGAAAACTAACCCATCAACGACGGATATAATAATAATAATAATAATAATAATAATAATAATAATAATAATAATAATAATAATAATAATAATAATAATAATAATAATAATAATAATGGCGTGTGACATCCGGAGAGTGACTATATATGCATGACTTTGCTGGTAAGTGTTTACAGTGCATTATGTCTTCTGGTGCGGACTAGAACAAATTTGTTACTTTCATTGACCTCTCTCAGTCTCATCCTTGGCTTTGATGTCCTATAGGCAACCTGCGTGTCTGTGAGGATGGGGCCCTAGTTAAGATGAAGTCTAATACTGAATACAGCATAAACACCCAGTCCCCGAGCCGTAGGAATTATCTAGTGAATGTTAAAATACCCAGGATCCCTTGGGTCAAAGACCAGCATGCTAACTACTGTATAAATCCATTGAGCCGCATGACGGATAGGACAGCTATATGATCATAAAATAATTAAAATAAATTTTTGATACTCATAATTATATCTAAGTAAAGCGCTGCTTAAGGTCATGTTGTACGGAAAAGGTAAGTCAATTCTTCTACAACTGAAGACCTCATCGGAGTAAGGATGTGTGTTGTTTGAGTTATCAGTCCATATACCAGTTTGATGCAGCTCTCCATGTCACCCTATCCCGTGCTAACCTTTTCATATCTACGTAACTACTGCATTCTACATCTGCTCTAATCTGCTTGTCATATTCATACCTTGGTCTAACCCTACCATTCTTACCACCTACACTTCCATCAAAATCCAACTGAACAAGTCCTGGGTGTCTTAAGATCTATCTCTTCTTCTCGTCAAATTTAGCCAAATCGATCTCCTCTCGCCAATTCGATTCAGTATCTCTTCATTTGTGATTCGATCTATCCATCCCACGTTCAGCATTCTTCTGTAACACCACACTTTAAAAGCTTCTATTCTCTTTCTTTCTGAGCTAGTTATCGTCCATGTTTCACTTCCGTACAATGCCACGCTCCACACGAAGGTCTTAAAAAATATCTAATTCCTATATCAATGTTTGAAGTTAGCAGATTTCTTTTCTTAAGAAATATCTTCCTTGCTTGTGCTAATCTGCATTTAATGTCCTCCTTACTTCTGCCATCGTTAGTTATTTTACTACCCAAGTAACAATATTCATCTACTTCCTTTATGACTTCATTTCCTAATTTAATATTTCCTGCATCACCTGCCTTCGTTCGACTGCACTCCATTACTTTTGTTTTGGACTTATTTATTTTCATCTTGTACTCCTTACCCAAGACTTCGTCCATACAATTCAGTAGCTTCTAGAGATCTTCTGCAGTCTCAGATAAAAAAATATCATTGGCAAATCTCAAGGTTTTGATTTCCTCTCCTTGGATTGTGATCACCTTTCCAAATTCCTCTTTGATTTCCTTTACTAGCTGTTCTATGTAAACATTGAAAAGGAGGGGGGGGGGGACAAACTGCAGCCTTGCCTCACTCCTTTCTGGATTGCTGCTTCTTTTTCAAAGCCCTCGATTCTTATCACTGCAGACTGATTTTTATACAGATTGTAGATAATTCTTTGTTCTCGGTATCTGACCCCAATCACTTTCAGAATCTGAAATAGCTTGGTCCAATCAACATTATCGAATGCCTTTTCTAGATCTACGAATGCCATGTACGTGGGCTTGTCCTTCTTGATTCGATCCTCTAAGATCAGACGTAAAGTCAGGATTGCTTCATGTGTTCCTGCATTGCTTCTGAAACCAAATTGATCTTCTCCCAACTCAGCTTCAACTTGTTTTTCCATTCTTGTGTAAACAATACGTGTTAAAAATTTTCAGGCGTGAGATACTAGACTAATGGTGCGATAGTTTTCGCACCTGTCAGCACCGGCTTTCTTGGGAATAGGTATAACAACATTCTGCCAAAAATCGGAGGGCACTTCTCCTGTCTCATACATCTTACACACTAAATGGAATAACCTTGCCCAGCTGGTTTCTCCTAAGACAGTCAGTAATTCAGAGGGAATGTCATCAATTCCAGGTGCCTTGTTCCTATTTAGGTCGTTCACAGCTCTGTCAAACTCTGATCTCAAAATTGGGTCTCCCATTTCATCAGCATCAACAGCCTCTTCTTGTTCCAGAACCAAATTATCTACATCTTTACCTTGATACAACTGTTGGATATGTTCCTGCCATCTTTCTGCTTTGTCTTCTTTCCTTAGAAGTGGCTTTCCATCTGAGCTCTTAATATTCATGCACCTAGATTTCCTTTCTCCAAAGGTTTCCTTGATTTTCCTGTATGCAGCATCTACCTTTCCTAGGATCATACAACCTTCGACATCATTGCACTTCTCCTTCAGCCAGTCTTCCTTAGCTACCTTGCACTTTCTATCCACTTCATTCTTTAATCGCCTGTATTCTTTTCTGCCCTCCTCATTTCTAGCATTCTTGTATCTTCGTCGTTCATCAATTATGTCTAGTATCTCCTGAGTTATCCACTGATTCTTAGTGGATATTTTCTTCCTTCCTAAAATTTCCTCAGTAGCCCTGCTGACTTAATTTTTCATGACTATCCACTCTTCCTCTATTGTGTTTCCTTCAGCCTTTTCATTTAGTCCTTTTGCAACATGTTCCTTGAAACAATCCCTCACACTCTTTTCTTTCAACTTATCTGGATCCCATCTTTTTGCATTCTTTCCTTTCTTCAATTTCTTCAGCTTCAGATGGCATTTCATGACCAACAAGTTGTGGTCAGAGTCCACGTCTGCTCCTGGGAAAGTTTTGCAATCCAACACCTGGTTTCTGAATCTCTGGCTAATCATAATGAAGTCTATTTGATACCTTCCAGTGTCTCCAGGTCTCGTCCACGTATAAAGCCGTCGTTTGTGGTGTTTGAACCAAGTATTGGCAAGGACTAAATTATGATCAGTGCAGAATTCAACCAGCCGACTTCCTCTTTCGTCCCTTTGTCCCAATCCGAATTCTCCTACTGTATTACCTTCTCTTTCTTGGCCTACCACTGCATTCCAGTCTCCCATCACAATTAGATTCTCGTCAACTTTTAAATATTGTATGAAATCTTCTATCTCTTCATATGTTCTTTCGATTTCCTCATCATCCGCTGAGCTAGTAGGCATATAGACCTGCACTACTGTGGTGGGCATTGGTTTGGTGTCTATCTTGACGACAATAATTCTTTCACCATGCAGCTCATAGTAGCTTACCCGCTGCCCTATTTTTTTCTTCATTACTAAACCAACTGCTGCATTTCCTCTGTTTGATTTTGTGTTGATAATTCGGTAGTCGCCTGACCAGAAATCCTGTTCTTCCTGCCAACGTACTTCACTTATACCAACTACATCTAACTTTAGTCTATCCATCTCCCTTTTCAGATTCTCTAATCTACCACAACGATTCAAACTTCTAACATTTCACGCTCCGACTCGCAGAATGTCAGTATCCATCTTCCTGATGATCGCCCCCTCTGGGGACTAGTTTACCTCCGGAATATTTTACCCGGCAGGAAGCCATCATCAGTACATCATTCATACAGAGAAAGCTGCATGTCCTCGGGAGTTAGTTACGGCTGTAGTTTCCCGTTGCTTTCAGCCGTGTAGTAGTGTCAACACAGCTAAGTCATGTTGAGTATTATTACAAGGCCATATCAGTCAATCATCTAGACTGCCGCCCTTGCAACTTCCGAAAGGCTGCTACCCCCCTTTTCGATTAACCATTCGTTAGTCCGGTCTCTCAACAGATACCCATCCGGTATGGTTGCACCTGCGGCTCGGCTATCTGCATCATTGCGACACGCAAGCCACCCCACCGCGGCAAGGTCTCATGGTTCGCATGGGAGGAATAAGGAAGTAACCAACAATTTTTTGAAAAATGAGATTTCAGTGGAAATAAGGTGTATTATCACGCCTCTATGCTGTGGCGTCATCTCATGTCTTAATTTGAACTTCAAGCTGTGGAGGACAGAACTTTGTCCTCCGTGGTGTAAGGATAGAACATCAGTCAAAATGATGGACAGTGCGTGCTTGCGTTGGTTCATCACCAGGTGTAATCAATCATTTAAATAATGGCCATAAACGAAATCACATCTATACTTTGAAATGTTTTATTGTCATTTTTGTTGTTATTTTTATCATTACACTAATATTATTTACATGCCATTGCTGGTAAGACCTAGTGTTTACAGTCCATTATATCTTCTGGTGTGGGCTTGAACAAATTTGTTACTTTCATTGACCTGTCTCAGACTCATCCTTGGGTTTGACGACATGAAAGTGATCGAGGTATGAGTGATGCTAGTAATGCCATTCCTTATGCAGCCAATTCCTGTTATGAATGGTGGGAAAATGTTGCTCATGGGGTCAGCTGGAGCGGCCATTTCAGTGAGCTTGGCAGGCTGAGATGTAATAGCAACTTCTGGCTCAGTGAGGAAACCAACGAGAAATTACCTCATTCCTCATTTCCCTAGTACTTCCATTCAGTGATGCCTGGGCCACCTATGACGGCTGATGGTGGAGCCGTTGAGGTCCAAATCATCCTTCGGACTGAGCAAAAAAAAAATCGCTATAATTTTTTTCCAAGTGCATATAGATTTCTCTTCTGATTTAAACAAACGTCAGACTATTCGCAGATTATCGCAGATTATATTCCACTGTGTCGCTTCCATTTCAGAAAAATATTTTTAAAACTTTAAGTCATAACAATAAAATATTGTTTTTATAATAGATGAACTAATTTGTACACTTACATATGCAATTGGTTCAAGTAATGCATATCATGAAATAAACCCCGAAAATAATTTTCTTCTCTCCTGATTTTTTTTGTTGGTTTCATCTTTATTCCGAGGAAGTCTTTAGCCACGCAGGGGATTTACAGTGTAAGTAATCTGCAGGAATGTAACAAAGTTTTCTCGGCAAATCAAGTTAATGTCACTTGCATTAGTTCTCTTTAACGTACCACCATCCGTATGTGATATATGTAAGTTACAGATGTCTCACACATATCATTAAAGTGCAAGATGACCAGCTGTTGGTGTTCCTACTTGAGAGTCGCTGGGAGATCTGAAGGAATTATAAGTACAAGAATCTGTTGGAGGCAGAATACACATTGTGCCTGAAATTCCTGACCAAGACCGAAACATCAAGTCAAACTGATCAGTGACACCTCAAAATTGCGAAAATTAAGATGAAGTGTTGTAATTATCATGGGCATTATAGGTATTTAGAATGATGCTTTCACGGCCTTCATTGATACACACGAGAAAACACGCCTGTCCACGAGGAAAAGGCGCAGCAAGTCTCGGGGAAACGTAAAAAATTTCCCCTTGTTTTCATGACTCGACAAAGTCTACGTTATCATGTGCATTAACGGCGTTGTCGAAGGTAACGTGGCGCCCCAACTGAAAGTCCTCCCTTTAGTCAGAACTATTTTGAAATTTATCGCTCAAAGTTTGTATTCTGAACGTGCAAACTCACAACTTTCCTAGTGGACAATAGAATTCTCTGTATGGTTATCAGTCAAAAATGAATCTCACACCGACAAGAAATTTCCAGAGATAATTGAGGCGCTGAGATTTTAAAAAAACCCGTACTAGTCATCATTTTAGTGGTATATGAGTTATTACTGTGTTGCTTATCTTTATATGATTCCGCATCTGTTGTTGCTGAAATGGGACTTATTCAGTAACTATTTCCTTGTGTAAACCAATGTTGAAAGTTTGTGTCGTGCGAACTGGAAGATTGGGACAGTGATCAGGAGTGAAATCTGGCATCCAAATCAAATATGAACATAGTTGTCTGACAAAATAACCTGGGTTGTTTAGTGAGAAAGTCCTTTACTATTATCCCTTCCATGTTACAAGCTGAGATACTGATAGATTATTGACTTGTCTTTCCATGACAGAGTTGGTTGTGATGTGCATGTTTTGTTATTGACGCATGTTTATACATTTATTTGGTATGCTTAAATGATTAAAACCACATTTTGCTATAAAACTGTACGAATTTTTTAGTTAAACTTTATTTTTGGTAAAATGAGTGCTGTTTAAATAAAAAATGGGTCTTGTCAGTCATTTTCGACATAAATTTAATAGTATGTGTCTTTATTGCATGATTACACATTTTGATATACGACTTCAATCTTCCTTTATGATCATGTAGGATTAATTATAAGGTGTATTATACAGAATTATATACAAAATTGATTTATCTGAAAACTACTATTTATTGATATGACTCCTTTTTGATCTCATCACCTCAATTATACCAGGTGGCCCTCCATCCCCGTACATTCTACTTATAAGTGTCCTGCATGCACTAATAATAAATGGGATGCCTAATCGCTGGTTTACAAAGGAGCGCTACAAAGTGCTGTATTTTGGGTGTGAAACAAATAGCAGTCATTTTACTACACACTTTCTGTAAAAGGGTGCATTTGTGAACACGCGAAAGATGCAGCAAGTAAAGTTAATAACTCTCTTGAACGATCCACTAGCTTTCAATTACAATTCTGTTCGGCGAAATACGTGTATAAAAGGCAGAAGGCTATTTGGAAACTCTGGCGCAAACCGTCTGCTAGCTTCGACTGCATTCCGACCAGATTCTCCACAGATTAAAATTCTATCTGGGCATTCGTCGTTGTTGAACAAACCAGCCATTGTCGATATGTTGACAGCAACAGTAGCGCTACTGTACCAAGTAGCAGCCTACTACTGAGCGTTCGAAAACAAGGCTTATTAACGCAAGAGGGGCGCATTTGATGGGCTGCTCTGAAGAACATGCAGCGAGCGCCCGTCCGGTTATCTCTTCATATTCTGACGTAACTTACCTGCAGGCTGTAATACCCCTGTGAAAATCAGTTATTAGACGCCCCATTCATCATTAGTGCATGCGAGACACTTACCAGTAGAAAGTACGGCGCTTGCCGGCCACCTGTATAATTATAGAATGTCAGATCACTATCAGTCAGAGAAAGGAAGACTTTTATCACTGTATGCTCTAAGAACTTACCTAGAATGAGATGGGGTAATGTGCTGAAAGTTACTATGTTGACGAGGAGAGCGTTCACTTGTAAACACCAAATCTGAAACATAAAACCATAAATGCTCACTGATAGATATTGAATGTAATTCTATTCCAAAAGTGGAGTTTGAAAAATAAAGTTGTGAATCCTTCAATAGAAAAAATAGGTGTAATATCGTATACAACCTCACATACATTGGAAATTCAACTGTGCATACCTATGTATTGCCCATTGTAACATAGTCTACCTCGCAGAATTCCAAACTAGTGGTATTTTGTGAAAGGTTAAGAGCCAATGATGAAACGGGGCTGAGATTAACAATCACTGCATGGATGAAAGTACTAACCGCTAACAATAGTGTTCTTATAGACTAAAATTCTGTATGGGAATTTGTTAAAAAATCCATAAAAAAGCAAAGCAAAGTCATCTCTGTACGGTCCATTAAGGCCTTTGGGGGGATGGAAGGTAAAGGCTTCCACCATCCGTAATCTCGCCACTTGATGGGGTAGAGTGGTTGGCTCTTCGCCCGGCCACCTTTGCCCCCAGGAATTAACCTAGTACACATTTTTGGTGTAGGCTTTGTGAACCTCAGGTCTATGTGCACCTCCGGAAGTGGAAATCTCGTTTCTTAAATTTTCTACTTCCTGACAGGGAATCGAACCCATGTCCTTCCAGGTGAAACGAGCACGCCTTTACCGCCTCGACCAGGCAACCCCTGAAAAACATACGTAGTGACTGTAAATTGTGGAACGGTATTTTCTCTCAATTTAGGATGTAGATAACCCTGAATCTACATTCATATGGAAAGATCGAACATGCTGTAGGTGGATACTTTTATACAGGCGTCAGAAAAACTAATTTTGCCACCTTAGTTCAGTAGAACATCCGAAGACATCCACAATAGAACTTCCCAAACGGCAATCTGGTGATGAAATGAAATGGCGTACGGTATGGCTTTTAGTGCCGGGAGTGTCCGAGGACAAGTTCGGCTCGCCAGATGCAGGTCTTTTGAATTGACTCCCGTAGGCGACCTGTGCGTCGTGATGAGGATGAAATGATGATGAAGACGACACACACACATACCCATGTCAGCGGAATTAACCAATTATGGTTAAAATTCCCGACCCTGCCGGGAATCGAACCCGGGACCCTGTGTCCAAAGGCCACCACGCTAACCATTTAGCCATGGAGCCGGACATCTGCTGATAACCAATTTTCACACCATGTAAATGCTGGAGTTGTACCTTAATTAAGGCCACGGCCGCTTTCTTCCCACTCCTAGGCCTTTCCTACCCATCGTCGCCATAAGACCTGTCTGTATTAGTGCTACTTAAAGACAATTGTAAAAAAATCTATTATCACGAGGTCTTATGGCGACGATGGAATAGGAAAGGCCTAGGAGTGGGAAGGAAGGGGCCGTGGCCTCAATTAAGGTACAGGCCAAGCATTTGCCTAGTGTGAAAATTGGAAACCACGGAAAACCATTTTCAGGGCTGCCGACAATGGGGTTGGAAACCACTATCTCCCGGATGCAAGCTCACAGCTTGCACGGCCAACTCGCCCGGTGGTGATAACAGAACAAACAACGTCCGACATGACGTTTGTTATTCCACCGAAGTAGGGTTGTGTTGTAGAGTCGAGACATGTGAAGTGTACACCATGCTTAGAACAACAAACGTTATTGAACAGTGCCTGAGGCACTCGGGCGCCAAAGCCAAGAGCGCGACGACTTGTAATACGACATCCGAGTGTTAAGTGAGGTTGAGATCAGAAGAACAGTCTAAGACGAGAGGGTGATTTCCTCACTTCCTAAGCAGTCATCCACCAATTCATTTCGATGCGGATGGGTGACGCGAGCATGCAACCCTGAAATTCTTGATCTTGTGTTGAAGGATGATATCTCTGTACAATTGACCTGCTCCAGAGCTAAGAACAGGAAAAGGATGGGTCTACGTGAGAGCTACGTGATGTACTCCAAACCAACAGCTAATTCTTTGTTAGAAAATGCTATCTTAAGCCAATCACACAGATTTATTTTTGATTAAAACGGATGTATCTAACAATATTGTTTATTTAAGCTCATTAAGCATTTAGGCTTTTTCAGTCGTGGAATTACCAGCGTTTAGCCCCAGTATAGCAGTGGGCTCATCAGGTGGAATGCTACACTTTTCCAACACGCTGGTGCTAGTGCGTCGTTAAGACACCACTTCAAGCCTCCTATGTAGGACAATGCAGTGACGGTGCCCTAGGGGAAGCGAGTGCCTCCACTTATGTAAATGCCTGCCTTTGGCCTATATCAAAAATAAGTTTCTTAGAAGGAAACCATAACTTAATTTAGGTAATTTCACGACTGAAAAAGCCTAAAGACTTAAAGAGCTTAAATGTTTTTAACATTACGTAATCGATGAAATTAAATAATGGTTTCCTTCTAGGAAGCTTATTTTATAATACTGTTCATTGTTTGGCATATATTAACTCGTCGACTGGTAGCAATCAGAGTCTTACTAGACACGATGGTCTTTCGTTAACATATAACTTTCTCATCTTACCCTTCTTACTCTTTTATTAATTTTAATCTCTATCAATTTGACGTTTCAGCATACTCATTGTTCTCCATTTATAGACAAAATAAAAGCCATCACAACCTACTCCTGCACGAAAATGCTTTCCTACTGTCTTAAAATCCTCAGTACACTTAAATGGGGTTTAATGTTCACCAACCGTTTGGCTCGAAACAAATTCATGCATAAAGTGGCATATTAAAGGAAGATACTTGGCAAGACGTTCGTCGGGTTATAAGCAGAAAATGGTGGCGTTTGTCTTTTAATTATTCTGCCGAATTGATGTGTTTTCTTTCCTTTCATACTTTACAATGAATTAAGACAAAGCAACAGTGATATCCGCCAGTTGACTCAGCTTACAGGTAACGGATACTTTTGCCGAGAGTAAATCAAGTTACGATTTAATTTTTTTTTCGCTAGGGGCTTTACGTTGCACCGACACAGATAGGTCTTATGGCGACGATGGGATAGGAAAGGCCTAGGAGTTGGAAGGAAGCGGCCGTGGCCTTAATTAAGGTACAGCCCCAGCATTTGTCTGGTGTGAAAATGGGAAACCACGGAAAACCATCTTCAGGGCTGCCGATAGTGGGATTCGAACCTACTATCTCCCGGATGCAAGCTCACAGCCGCGCGCCTCTACGCGCACGGCCAACTCGCCCGGTACGATTTAATTTACTGTCGTTAAATATAGAGGAGAAGTTGTATTTGAGAATGTTTCCGAAAGAATGATAACTTATGGAGCCTGGGGATATTGTTGACGGTTTGAGAGTTGTCCCATTGAGGACTATACAATGTGATTTCATAAGTACGCTTAAAATTCATTTATCAGACTTTCGAATAATGAAAACTTCGGATTATCCGATATGTAATTTATTAAATATCTGTAGTACTGAACATTGAGAAGTACAGATAACATAACACAATAATCATTACAGTAACTATGTTACTGCACATTGAAATGATACTGTACTTACTGTTGTGAAGATAGAACATTTTGAAGCATTTCTAACATTGACATAAAAATACGGTACAAACTCGTGAATCCGGTCTGACTTGGGGAGAAGTTGACCGGATTAATGGAAATCCGGATTAAAAACAGTAGAAACTGCAGTAAAAGTCTGTTTAGGGCAACAATCTTCTATTACGGTACCCTAAAGGACATACACCTAAAAAGGTATTCGTTATGTTACAGCGTCTTGGAAATATAAAAAGCCACTCTGAATAAACTAAAAAGTATGCCTAACTTTACCAGTATTTACTCAGCAGCTTGAACTTCAGTTTCCCCGACTGCTTTCACCACGTACCTATCAGCTTGCATTCGGGAGATAGGGGTTCAAACCTGACTGTCCACAGCCCTGAAGATACTGTAGTTTCCCGTGGTTTCCCATGTTCTCACCAGGCTGAGACTGTACCTTAATTAAAGCCACGGTCGTTTTCTTCCCAATAGCCCTATCCTATCCCTTCGACGCTGTAAAACCTGTGTCCGTGCGACGATGGGATAGGAAAGTGCTAGGAGTGGGAATAAAGAGACCGTGGCCATAATTAAGTACAGCCCCAGCATTTACCTGCTGTGAAAATGGGAAACCACGGAAAACCACCTTCAGGGCTGCCGACAGTGGGGTTCGAATCCACTATCTTGCGAATGCAAGTTCACAGCTGCGCACCCCTAATCGCACGGCCAACTCGCTCGGTACATGACTATTAATATGGGTCGTGAAAGCATCAGTTTATTATTAGTATTATTATTATTAATAATAATAATACAGCAATAATAGAAAGCAAATCATCTTCTCCTTTCAGTGTGCGGAACCGATACACCGAGCCATCACTCCCTGTTGTGTTACAACGGGTGTAGCTTGAGGACAGACTTTCAAGCTCTGGGCACGCAGGTCTACGGGCATAGGGTCGTGGCAAAAACGGGAGCGAATGCCGTATGGCCTTTTGTGACAAGGCCCTTCTATGGTACACTATGTTAGGCGTCTACTGAAGAAGCAAAACATCACCTTAGCGCCATGAGGACAGAGGTGCTCAGATGGCCTGCCGGTGTAAATAGGATGGATAATGTTTCTAACATCGAGACAGGAAGTTGCGCAAAAGCCGACTACGATGGTCACGACAGAAGCGGATACGACTGCGAAATTGGGCTACACGCTGGTTGCCGTCCGAAAGAGAGCCAATGGACGATTTAAAGAAAGGAGGGGCTGACACTACACAACGACATGAGAAGAGTAAGTCCACACCAAGTCTGTCAAGGACGCTGGCCACTACAAGAGGTTTGTGGCAAGTATAGCAGGCGGTGCAAATGGCTGTTGGCGACGTAATTAACCCGGGTGAATGTGTTGTACGCACAGACGTCTTACACTATTACCGCGGGATACTTGTGAATGAAATATGGTGTGTTCAGTTAATATTGTATGTAAAATTAAAAACAATATAGGTCTACTCGTTCGAATTTATAATGGTAGTACGGAGCAACTGTGAGAATAAACGTCCTTATTGCATAGATGATTTTCACCTCAAAATAATGACTAATGCATGTAATGTAATGCATGTATTAATATAAATTTCCTATTCTCGCGGAAAGGGAGATCAGGAGCAGAGAAAGTGTGTTGAAAGATACATGTTTAATAATTGAAATTATATTGATCATACACCCATAACATAAATATTTGATTTACCGTATATTCATAAGAAAATATTTGATATTTCACAATGTTTTCTCAATAATAAATAATTGGCCATCAGTAATCACTAATAAACAAGATTTTACCTTTATTCAGAGTCAGGTACCACCTGAAAACATAAGTAAATATAGATAAATAAATAGATCGCGCACAGATGAATTGGGAACATGCATCATTTTCAAAAATATTTTTTTTGAAAAGTACACCAATGAAATAGTACGTAAACGTATTGCATTGTGGTATGTTGCCTTGTTTTCTACCATTAAAAAATATATTTAATAGTGCCTTTCCGCAAGGCGAGTGAAACGGCCTCTGACGTAAGCGGCGCGCTGTGACGTCACGATCCAGTACCGCATGGAGCTCTACCAGCCGTTGTGCATCAGCCGTTTCTAAAAGCCGATTGTTTATTATTCATGATTGCGAATAACTTCGAAATGACAGAAGCAAGGTTCAAAACAGCACAGTCAGACAATCTACCATGTGTGGATGTCATCATTCTTGAAAAATGTGACTTTTGTGGCCGCAGAAATTCGCGGATAACAAGCAAGTTTGTAAGTGGCGTCTTTTATATACGTGCAATGTACTGTAACCCATAGTATTAGGATAACAACGAACCTGGATAGATATCACATCACTTTCAACATTTCCTTCTAGACTGATTCCCCTATTAAAGAATAACATTACATTTTCGGGCTTTCAGCATTAGTAAAGTAAGAAATCGGATTTCAGTACTAACATAAACATATAGGTAGCATTATAGTACTAGTCCGCTTCTGTGGTGTAGTGGTTAATGTGTGCCACTCCCGGAGGCCCGGTTTCGATTCCCGGCTCTGCCATGAAAGTTGAAAACAAATAGTACGAGGGCTGGAACGGGGTCTACTCAGCCTCGGGAGGTCAACTGAGTAGAGGGGTTTCGAATCCCACCTCAGCCATCCTCGAAGTGGTTTTTCGTATTTTCCTACTTCTCCTCCAGGCACCTAAGGCCACGGCCGTTTCCTTCTCTCTTCCTTGTCTATCCCTTCCGATCCTCCCATCCTCCAACAAGGCCCCTGTTGAGCATAACAGGTGAGGCCGCCTGGGCGACGTAATTGCCCTCCTCACCAGTTGCATCACCATACTCAAAGTCTCACGTTCCAGGACACTGCCCTTGAAGTGGTAGAGGTGAAATCCCTCGCTGAGTCCGAGAGAAAACCAACCTTGAAGGATAAACTGATTAGGAAAGAAAGAAAGAAGGAAAGAAAGAAAGATCATAGTACTACAGGGCTATAATCTATCATTCCCCAAAAAAATATATATTTATGGTTGGGACAACTGGCCTACCCACTTCCGGGGCCCATGAAAGAGAATTAAATATCTTTGTGGAGGGAAAAAGTTAAACATGATAAAGATAAATATGACTTCATCTAGTTTTCACAAGTCGGGCTGAGTGGTTCAGACTGTTGACGTGCTGGCCTTCTGACCCCAACTTGGCAGGTTCGATCCTGGTTCAGTCCGGTGGTAGTTGAAGGTGCTCAAATACGTCAGCCTCGTGTCGGTAGATTTACTGGCACGTAAAAGAACTCCTGCAGGACTAAATTCCTGCACACCGGCGTCTCCGAAAATCGTAGAAGTAGTTAGCGGGGCGTGAAGCCAATAACATTAATTACATTTGGCTTTTAACAAGCTGAGCATATCAGGAAAGAAAAGTGTCCTGGTGACATTTTAGTCGCTCAATACAGGAATGTCTTTGGGTGCTGTGACTTTTACTTTTTTTTTTTTTTTTTTGCTTTACGTCACACCGTCACATATGGGTCTTATGGCGACGATGGGACAGGAAAGGCCTAGGAATGGGAACAAAGTGGCCGTGGCCTTAGGTACAGCCTCATTATTTGCCTGGTGTGAAAATGGGAAACCACGGAAAACCATCTTCAGGGCTGCCGGCAGTGGGGTTCAAAACCCACTATCTCCCGGATGCGAGCTCACAGCTGCGCGCTCCTAACCGCACGGCCAACTCGCGCGGTATTTTTACCCTTTGGTTTATTGACTTGGCTTGTATAACCTAAAACTAATTTGGATAATATTTTAAACACCTACATCACTATTTTCACCTGTGTGCAATTATGTTATTTATTTCATTAATGTTATGATAATTATTATAATTGAGCATTGTTAACTTATAAGACCCCAACAGACAAGCATTGGTTTTGTGTAGAGTTATACATTTGTTAAATTCACGTTGTTTCCTTTCATGATGTACACGCCTATTCTTTGTTACATTATAGAGTATTTAGATATAGCCTAAATTTCTTTACCAATTAAGCTCTTCAATAAAGACATACATAACTGTCCCATGCCAAGATAGAATTAGAGCTGTCAAAATGGTTCATAACCCCTTTGATTTATTATCTTGACATGGATCACCCAAAACATAGGTTAGGTTTGGAGAATACATTAATAATCAGCATTATTCAATGCACTGTTTATTACTTTCATATTCCAAGATGTAATTGAAGCATTTAAATAAAGCATCGTACATTAAAATTTAAAGTTTTACCACTAGAACAGCTGACATGGAAAAGTGATTTGAAAATTCAAACAAATTCATCTTACGTTAAAATCTTCAAAAAAATAAATTGTAGACTTTTCCGATATATCACCAGCATTTCTCCGGCTCGCCAAAATCCATTTCTCCCTAGTTTTAGCGTCTTTGGAACATTTATAAACAATTTGTTTGGTACGGTATGCGATGTGCTATTGCACATCGGAACTCTACACCATTCATAAGTTTTCTGCCTCACTGTCTGCGCAGGATTCATTTTAAGTCTAAAATATACCACTCAGATTATTATCCGATGTATAGACCTCGAATTTAATCATACTAGACACCAACGTAAAGTAGAAATGCGCGAAGTGTATCCTGCTTCTCACAGCACACTATGTGTTATTTCGTCTGCTAATTCAGTCAACCTGTACGATGACGTCAGACCAATGAGATCGCGTACTTGCGTGACGTGACATTTTCGTAGACTTTTATCATGTTTGGAGTTATTATTTGTACATTCTGATCACATGTTTGAATTCTGCATGAAATTTTGAGTCAGATTAGCATATTTTTAATTAAAACCCCGGATCATGCATGTTCCCTATTAAAAAACACAATACTAACTTTTCTGTTGCTTGTGTTCCGATATTGCTCATTTTCTTTGAATACCGCATTAGGTTTCACAACGATGTCAACGTAGGAATCACAACACGAGACAATCCTGTCTCCCCTCTCACTGCGCTGTGCGGGTAGCGTGAGAGTTGCCTATCAAACCAGCCGAGAAAGAAGTCTGACCAATACTACCTATGACTCAGTTTGTCATCCGTGATCAAGACCCTGACATGGCCTATGACTAAATGAAATTGGAACAGAAGAGATACAGTATATAGCGGACCCTGCCACAATGCAGGATAAACGCCAGTGAACAATATTTGTTTATAGACGTTTCACGTCCCACTAACTACTTTTACGGTTTTCGGAAACGCCGAGGTGCGGCAATTTTCCCACACGAGTTCTTTAACGTCCAGATAAATCTACCGTGACGATACTGACCTATCTGAGCACCTTCAAATATCGCCGGACTGAGCTGGGTTCGAACCCGCCAATTTGAGTTCAGAAGGCCAGCGTTCTTTTTTTTTTGCTAGTTGCTTTACGTCGCACCGACACAGATAGGTCTTATGGCGACGATGGGACAGGGAAGGGCTGGGAGTTGGAAGGAAGCGGCCGTGGCCTTAATTAAGGTACAGCCCCAGCATTTGCCTGGTGTGAAAATGGGAAACCACGGAAAACCATTTTCAGGGCTGCCGACAGTGGGGTTCGAATCTACTATCTCCCGAATACTGGATACTGGACCAGCGCTCTACCGCCTGAGCTAGGTAGCTTGTCGAATTTATGGTGTCACAGTTACAGAGCGAAACATAATGCTCGTAACTAATTTAACTTCGTGATAATTTATTAGAAAGTACGTCAATATTATTTGTAAGTGCTGTGATTACCCGGACTGGCAACTACACATTGCGCTAATCAGTAAGGACAAGGCAACCTTCGCGCCAAACAAGAAATTGAGCCTCAAAACGTTCCAAGACTAGGAACGAAGATCATTCGCCTCTCATCCAAAACCTGGACCAATAAACCAGCCTTTCAGTCGGTCTTTTTTGACTTCACTTGAGTTGCACAGCATCGTAACGTGAATATTTTGTGACGTGTATTTATTATATTCTTTCTTACTATTATTCTACTCATTCTTTCCTGAAATTTTCCCCAGTTTTCTGGGGTCAGTAATAACGGCGAAAAAGCCTATTTGTGCGGCCGGATGCCCTTCCTCATGCCAACCGTTTGTGGAGGAATGTATTCATTACTGTGTATTTGTGTGGTGGTTAGTGAAATGAAATGTCGTATGGCTTTTAGTGCCGGGATATCCCAGGACGGGTTCGGCTCGCCAGGTGCAGGTCTTTCTATTTGACTCCCGTAGGCGACCTGCGCGTCGTGATGAGGATGAAATGATGATGAAGACAACACATACACCCAGCCCCGTACCATTGGAATTAACCAATTAAGGTTAAAATCCCCGACCCGGCCGGGAATCGAACCCGGGACCCTCTGAACCGAAGGCCAGTACGCTGACCGTTCAGCCAACGAGTCGGGCTGATGGTTAGTAATGTGATATGTTGTTTGTGCAGTAAATGAAGATGTGTATTAAGACAATCACGAAAACCCAGTTCCCGAGTTAGAGAGGTTCATCGATTGTGGTTAAACTCCCCACCCCAGCCGGGAATCGAGCCCGGGGCCGCCTGATCCGAAGGCACTACGTTGTCTATTCAGCCAAGGAGCCAGAAAAAAATATCTTCAGCTTATCTGCGATATTTGGCGTTACTGGAGCCACCTGGTTCATTTTGTTCTTTGACCAGGGTTTTAAGGCCGCATGCCTTTCCTGGGGCCACTTGATTCTAAGCGCAACCTTCTGGGCGGATAACTAGCAGCTAAGTCAATGCGCTAATAATGACACCACCCACCCCCACCGTCTCCGTCACTCTTCACCGATCTCTTATTATATAGAATATATTTAATAGTTCATTAGCCTTAATATAAGTTATATAAAATAGAATACCGTGATTTCGTGCGATGTGGACGCATGTTACCCATCTCGACGTCTATTTGCTAATCTCTGTAATCACTAATCACCTACGTGATACTGGAAGCTTAACACCTCGAAAACGTTCCCTAAACAAACGAGTGACTGAAGAAGAGAGCGAAATTAATGTTCTAGCATTTGTTGCTGTAGATCCTCAGGTTATCGTGAGGGGAACCGGCTTTGTCAGAAAAATGTACTACGTATTCTGCACCGTCATAAGTTCCATTGGGCCGATGACCTTCGATGTTAGGCCCCTTAAAACAACAAGCATCATCATCATCATCATCATCATCATCATCATCATCATCATAAGTTCCATCCGTATCATATCTCTCTCCATCTAGTGCTACATGGAAAAGATTTTCATAATCGTGTCAATTTTTGTGAAAGTGTATTAAGACATGATACAGCGGAGTTCTCGTGTATTTTGTTTGCAGACGAAGCAACGTATACAATTCATGGCCAAGTCAACCTAAGAAACATACAGTAAACAATCCCCGTTGACTTCGCCAGGTGGAACGTGCATTGAGTGCAAATGGTGCGGAAAAGTGGCCGATCATTTCATACGACAATTTTTCATAGACGGATCATTGCATGCCAACACAGAAACTTCCACTGATGTAAGAGAAACTTCTGTTGCATACAAGGAGGAACATGTGATATCAACATGATGATGGCCAGCTCGTAGTGCAAGATGTAGTACAGCTTGTCTTGAACAAATTTCATCGATCGCTGGACTAGGTGAAGAGGACTTGTAAGCTGGCCGGCCTACTTCGCTGGTTTGACACCTCTAGATTTTCTCCTGTGAGCAAAGCTAAAAGATGCTGTCTTCAGGGACATACCCAATACGCCAGACGACATGAAATGAAATGAAATGGTGTATGGCTTTTAGTGCCGGGAGTGTCCGAGGACATCTTCGGCTCGCCAGGTGTAGGTCTTTCGATTTGACACCCTTAGGCGACCTGCGCTTCATGATGAGGATGAAATAATGATGAAGACGACACATACACCCAGTCCCCGTGCCACAGAAATTAACCAATGATGGTTAAAATTTCCGACCCTGCCGGGAATCGAACCCGGGCCCCTGTGACCAAAGGCCAGCACGCTAACCATTTAGCCATGGGGCCGGACTCGGCTCGCCATATGCAGGTTCTTTTGATTTGACTCCCGTAGACGACCTGCGCGTCTTGTTGAGGATGAGATTATGATGAAGACGACACATACACCCAGCCCCCGTGCGAGCGAAATTAACCAATGGTGGTTAAAATTCCCGACCCTACCGGGAATCGAACCCAGGACCCCTGTGACCAAAGGCCAGCATGTTAAACATTTAACCATGGAGCCGGACGCCGGACAACATGAAACGCCTTGTTGGAGCAGCCTGTATGGACATTTCTTCTGAAATGCTACGTCATTGATTGTAGCTAATGGTGGCCATCATTTTGAACAAAACGGGTAAACGTATGCATTCAGGCGAGGTAGGTCGAATGAGGAGTGTCTATTCAGAAGGTGCTATTTCCACTTCCAAAAAATAAATCTTTATTTCGTCCACGTGCTTTAGAGTAGTTGAATATTATCGAATGCCATGAGCAATCCAGACCAGAGATATGTAATTCCTTAAAAGTCGTACCAAACTAGATAATGGGTACGTTCCATGTGACTTTTATTTCACGCCCTTTTTCCACAATTTTCTTAAGGTGGAAATAGCACCTTTTGAAGACACTCCTCAAATGAAGCAGTGAGCACCTCTGATGGAAATGATATTTTTAGAACTATTCATACAACACTTTCCGATCATTGTTGAAATCGCTGTATATGTTACAATGTGAGACCCTGTATGTACTGTATTTCCATACTGTGAAAATAGCTCATCAATTGCACATGTCGTTTCTAAAAATTCTCGTTGTTGGTTTCATATGATTCATCCTGTATATACTGTATGTACCAGACAGAGTATTATCTTCCTACGATGAGGAATACTCGTTGTTTTCAATATCAGTACATCAGTGTCTGTAGCAGGAACCTTCCGTTATGTTCTTCATCCATGTTAGACCGTGCTATTGATCTATGAATATTACGTACAGATTGCCTGCGTCTCGACCATATTACAGTATTCTTTACAAGATGGCTGACGTAAATAGTAGTTCAACATCCATCGAGGCTTCAACGTTGAACGAGGATCCTTGTTTCTGGGTCTGAATTTCTGGTGAGATAAATGCTGCCTCCGTTCAGAGTTTCCTATTTAAGATGGTACTCAGTGGCGTATCCTGGTATCAAGACGTGGGCTACCACTAGACTTAAGCTACCCCTTTTCGATAGTTGGTTTAGGGAACATCAAGCCTTAAGCATTTTGAGCTGCATCCAACAGCCAACGGAGCTGCCCGCTGTGTTGTCAAGGCTGCTTCACAAGCTACTGCCCTGGCCTCTGCCACAGCCAATACTCAACAGCTGATCAATCGAGTTGGTAGCCTAAGGTTTAGCAAATTGAAGTCCCGCTTTGAGGCTAAATGGATAGAATGCTTGCCTTTGGTCCGACGGCCCCGGTTCAATTTTCAGAATCAACCCCCTCATACTATTAATTCCCCTGGCTTGGGAACTGGGTGTTTATGACGTCTTCGCCATTCGTTTTATCCTTATTAGGTCACCACCAAGCCTATGTAGATGCCATGCACCATTCTTCTTTCTTCGTTTCGGCCTGCTGTGGACCACGTTATTTTAACCGTTTGCATCCTTGAGCTTTAATTCTTCCCCAGTACTCACGCATTCTCGTTCTGTGAGCCTCCTTTCTTTCATCGTTCCACTTCTTGCCTGTTTTCAACTTTGGCCTTTCTTGGAACCTCTTGTATCCCTGGAGCTTTTTCTGGAGAGGAGCACGTTTCTGGATGTCTTCGAGTGTGATTCCTATTTCTTGAAGGTCTTTTTCAACTTCGATAAACCAGGGTCCCTTGGTTTTCTTGTTAAGAAAGTGGGAAAAGATCCTATTGGTCTGTCTCTGTGTGCTCATGCGTGCTATATGGCCATAAAAATTAATCCTCCTTTTCCGAATCATGTCCGTTATCCTCTCTATATGCTGGTACAGATCACTGTTGTGTCGTCTCCTGTACTCACCATTTTCTTTGATTGGTCCAAGAATCTTTCTCAGGATTTTTCTTTCTTTAGCTTCTAGCTTCTCCATCAGACCTTTTCTGTTCATTGCAAGGCATTCTGCTGCGTACAGTGCTTCCGGGCGCACAACCGAACAATAATGCCTAAGCTTGGCGTTGATGGACACTGATCTTTTGTTGTAGACATTCCTAGTCAGCTGATATGCCACCTCCATCTTGTTGATTCTGCACATGATTTCTTCTTTCTCAGAGTTGTTAGGTACTATCCACTCGCCTAAGTACTTAAACTTTTCCACCTGCTTGATTTTTCCCAGTTCCACAATGAGCTCTCTGGGAGCTGGCTTGATGTTGGTTATAAACTCTGTTTTTTTGGAAAGAGATTTGGAGGCCAGCTTTTGCTGCTTATTTTCTCAGTTGGTTAATTTGTTTTTCAGCAGTATCTAGGGAATCAGAAAAGATCGCTAGGTCATCTGCAAAAGCTAGGCAGTCTATGATAAGATCATCTTTCTTATATCCTATTCTAAGGCCATTCTCAACCTCTTCCTTGCACATATCCTTGCGCCATTCCCGTATTATTATTATTATTAACATCATCATCATAATCGTTAAATAACAATGTTGAATTTTACAGCGGTCGTACCCATCGTTCAATGGTTAATTATCTTCCTCGGGAGATCAGTGGTAGTGTCCGACCCATGATCACGGTTTCGATTCCAACCAACAAAAGAGAACACTAAACCTGAAAGAATGCGTTTCATTTTAGCAGATCTACCAATAACAAAACTATATTACTCCTATAACAGCAGCCCTGCAGTGTCTTCCTACAAGGATCTAGAAGTAAACGGGAGTGAAATACCAGCACTCAGTTATCTATATATTTAAGACAGAAGAGTGAGGTGAGGAAGTATATACGATGAGTAACGCATGGTGATAGCAGTGGCGATCTGACGGACCGAAGCCTAGCACAGCTATCCTCCGCCGGTCCCCGCGCCTGTAGGCAGACAGCAGCAAGCCGCGTGAGGCGAGTCGATGGGAAGGGACGAGAGTCTGGGCTGCAGTATCAGTCTCCGAAGCCTTGTTCTCAGAAATACGTGCGACGTGTTTTCTCATTGCTTTCAAGGTTTGCAAATGGAACAATGTGTCAGATGCTTACAATATAATGTGCTTTAGATTTCCAGCGCTCGCATTTGAGGTTTGGGCTTCACTGATAGCCTTGGTAGCCCTCAGTATACGCCACTGATGGTACTCATACGCTCGGGAAGCAGACTGGATCGATTCACATTTGTGTTCTCAATAATAATAATAATAATAATAATAATAATAATAATAATAATAATAATAATAATAATAATCCTCGATCTCTGGATAGGGTGAAGGGGACCAGTAAGCCGGCCGGCCCACTGCGCCGGTTTGAAACCTCTAGATTGTAATTATACTCGTTATTATTATTATTATGTACATTTTCATTAAAGACTGTTATGCCTTTCAGCGTTCAGTCTGCAAGCCTCAGTCAATTAACTAGCTCCTCTACAACCTCTACAACCCTCTATAGATATCTTTATTATCGTAGGTAAATTTCAATATTTCCATGGTATTAATCATATTCCCTACTTGTCCAACCTGCACTTACGAGATGTCGAGCTATCTTTACATACTGCTTCCGCCTTCTGTAAATCCTCTCATTTGCGCTCCCCTTGTTCATTAACGATCCCTGGAATGTCCTTCATAGAGCTTGTTTCTGCCTTGAAGTACCTATACATACACATTCCATTTTTTTTGCTAGATGTTTTACGTCGCACCGACACAGATAGGTCTTACGGCGACGATGGGACAGGAAAGGGCTAGGAGTGGGAAGGAAGCGGCCGTGGCCTGAATTAAGGTACAGCCCCAGCATTTGCCTGGTGTGAAAATGGGAAACCACGGAAAACCATTTTCAGGGCTGCCGACAGTGGGGTTCGAACCTACTATCTCCCGAATACTGGATACTGGCCGCACTTAAGCGACTGCAGCTATCGAGCTCGGTACATTCCATTTTTCACTAAAATTCATATGACTGCCGATTATACTTGTCTGTCATCCTTAGCTGACTTTCTGCTAAATTCAACTTCCTGGTAAATTCCTTCGATCTTTACTTATTTCCAGAACCTTTCCTAACTATATCTCTTTCTAACCTGCGCTTCCCTCTTAAAATCTTAATTTCCCTGTTATAGTCTAGTCCTAGTGGGTATTTACAATTCCTTACATAACTGTATTCAGACTCTTCCAAATTTGATTAAAACCCATCCGGTAGGCAGTTCACATATTTGCTTACCATTCTCCACCAATATTAATTTAAGAAAACTCCCTCATGCCTCTCTTACAAACCATACGGTACTGCTCAATAGTCCTCCTCTTACAACCTTCCTTTCTATAACATTTGCCGGACCCGCGGTCGGATTTTAGACTTAGGCTTCGATTCCCGGCCAAGTCAGGAATTTTTATCCAGACCTGAGGGTTGGTTCGAGGTCGAATCAGCCTGCTATCTAACGGTGAGATAGTGACTCTATCAGAAAACCAAGAATAAAGTCCGAGAGGATTCGTCTCACTGACCATGCGTCACCTCGTAATTTGCAAGCCTTCGGACTGAGCAGTGGTCGCCTGATAGACCAAGGCCCTTCAAGGCTGTAGCGGCTTGGCATTTGTCTTTCTTTCTTAATCTGTTTACCCTCCAGGGTAGGTTTTTCCCCCGGACTCAGTGAGGGATCCCAACTCTACCGCCTCAAGGGCAGTGTCCTGGAGCGTGAGACATTGGGTCGGGGGATAAAACTAGGGAGAATGACCAGTACCTCGCCCAGGCGGCCTCAGCTGCTATGTTGTACAGGGGCCTTTCCTGGAGATGGGAAGATTGGAAGGGATAGACAAGGAAGAGGGAAGGAAACGGCCGTGGCCTTAAGTTAGGTACCAACCCGGCATTTGCCAGGAAGGGAAGTGGGAAACCACGGAAAACCACTTCCAGGATGGCTGAGGTGGGAATCGAACCCACCTCTACTCAGTTGACCTCCCGAGGCTGAGTGGACCCCGTTCCAGCCCTCGTACCACCTTTCAAATTTCGTGGCAGAGCCGGGAATCGAAGCCGGGCCTCCGGGAGTGGCAGCTAATCACACTGACCACTACACCACAGAGGCGAACTTGGCGTTTGTTCTTGTTGTTTCTATAAAATTTATTTCTTAACTATGACTAAAAAACTTCATGATCACATATCATCTATCCCTTAAGTTTTTCTATAGAGCTCATCTGATCTTATCAGCACCATGTCTGGAATATTCTTCCCTCTACTTGGTTTCATCACTTTCTGATTCAGTTGTCTTACCTAAATTAACTTATTTACCATTAGTTGATTATTAGTTCTGCCATTCGGATTACATTTCCAGGTAACGATTGGTAAATTGAGATCTCTCACTACACTCACGATCCGTTCTGTGTCCTTATCTCACATAGATGATTATCTTATCAAAGAATTAATTCCGCATTAATTTTAGCATCACTCCTTTCTTGCCTGTAAACATCCTCACCCCCCACTTCACCCGCTTAAAACATGAACATCTTTAGGGATGAGCCTTAGGCCAAGAATTTCAGTTTCTCATCCTTAACTTCATCATAGCTTACACATTCTTCTTTCACCAGTATGAATACTCCCCACCGAGCGAGTCGGCCATGCGGGTAGGCGCGCGCAGCTGTAAGTTTGCATTCGGGAGCGAGTGGGTTCGAACCTTACTGTCGACAGCCCTGAAGATGGCTTCCAGTGGTTTCCAGTACAAGACTTAGTACTGCTTGTCCTGAACAAATGTTTCTCGATTGCCGGATTGGACGAAGAGGACCTGTAAGCTGACCGGTACGCTCCCCCGATTGGGGATCTCTAGATGTTCTTACGTAAGGAAAGCTAAAAGATGTTGTCTACGAGGAAATGCCGAATGAAACGCCTTATTGGAGCAGCTTTACCTTAATTAAGGCTACGGATGCTTCCTTCCCACTCCTAGCCCTTTCCTGTCCCGTCATCGCATAAGACCTATCTGTGTCAGTGCGACGTAAAGCAACTTGTAAAAAAAGAAGAAAATTTCCCTCTCCTTTCGATTCTATCCTGTCTCTACGATAAACACTCCAGTTCCGGAAAAAAATTCCGCACCCATAATATCACATCTTAGCCATGATTCATTTCCTATTACGATATCTGGTAAATTTGTAGCTACTTCTTTTCTTGCAATTCTTCTACAAACTAACATTAACAACATTATGGCATTCTTACGTCCAGATCTCCTTGGCTAAATGTTTAGCATGCTCGCCTTTGGTTACAGGGGTCCCGGGTTCGATTCCCGGCAGGGTCGGGAATTTTAACCATAATTGGTTAGTTCCCTGGCACGGTAACTGGGTGTATGTGCCGTCTTCATCATCATTTCATCCTCATCACGATGCGCAGGTCGCCTACGGAAGTCAAATAAAAAGACCTTCACCAGGCCTTTCCGGACGCCACACGCCACTTCCAGCTCCATGTACTCTCATCCCACAGGACAATTTTTCATATACGGGCCAACTTTCTTACGTAGGAAATTCCACCGATGTTCGAAAAATTTCCGCTGCAGACGAGAAGGAACATATGGGGTGCCCAGCTCATAGTACAAGACTTAGTACTGCTTGTCCTGAACAAATGTTTCTCGATTGCCGGATTGGACGAAGAGAACCGGTAAGCTGGCCGGCACGTTCCCGCGATTTGGCATCTATAGATGTTCTTACGTGGGGAAAGCTAAAAGATGTTGTCTACGAATAAATACCGAATGGTACCCCTTATTGGAGCAGCCTGTATGGACATTTCTTCTGGCTAAACGCCATCATTTTGAACACAACTGGTAAACGTACACATTCGGGAGAGGTAGGCATACAGTACATAGCCTGGTAGCCAGGAAGTCGTAAAATTTAAGAAACGGGATTTCCAATTCTGGAGGTGCATATGGCCCTGCGGTGCACTCAGCCTACATCAAAAATGAGTACCAGGTTAATTCATGGGGGCAAAGGAGGCTGGGCGTAAAGCTAACCGCTCTATCCCATCAAGTGCCGAGGTTAGGAATAGTGGAAGCCTTTACCTTCCACCCCTCCAAGGGCCTTCACGGCTTGTACGGAGATGACTTTGCTTTCTTTTTGATGGGCATTGTCCCATTAAAAAACATATCAAGGATATCGGGTGGATGGTGTAAGGAAAATTTTCGAAACGGTAGGAATGGGATACTACTGCGAAAGGGACTGCTTAGAGCAGCAGAGAATATGAAAAAAAAAAAATTGTCCAGAGAGTTATGGATATCGAAAAGCAACAAATTCCTTCACGATGTAAAAATAAGAGGTCACTAGCGGAATTTTATAATGTAATCGGGAGAATGAGGACGAATGTAGATAATATACGTAACAAGAAGGAAATGAGTGGAATTATATGGTGGTTAATGGGAGTACACAAAAATAAAGCTTACAGACAGAATAGGGATGATAACACATGTTTATTATGTTCTAAAGAAATGGGATGGGTACATCTTATAAAAGAATGTTGAGAGACAAGGGAAATCAGAGAGAAATTTGTGGATGAGGAGGATAGGAGGACAATTGATCATGAAACTCAGTTGTATACCGTTGTAAAGCTATTGAACAGAGAGTGGATGTACCCGGGAAGAATTGCTAAATTACTCAACATTATTAAGGGAATGTGGAGAAATAAACTGATACGTGCTACTTAGTGACGGAATTTAGCCTAAGGTAACCTATACAACATATAACTGCTGAAATCTAGAGCTATTAGGTACGTGGATTATACTTATAGCATATAAATAATGAACCGTCATGTTCTATTTAAATTGCATGTTCTTATAATATAATACTAATATTCATTTGAGATCTCGGACGCGGTATGCAGGGACTGAGGATGACTACCCCGGTGACCCTCAACTTGGTGGGGTCACGTTTCCGGGGTATCCGATGGACCCCTATAGCATCTCCGAGAAGTCTCGTGCTTTTTCTTTTTAAGTTCCATTTATTCGGATAATGTTTCTAACATCATTTCAGGTCATTCTTTCTCTGTTCAATTCCTAAATCATTTAAGTGGTTAAAATGGTTTATGATGTTTTTCGGACACTTCTTTATTTGTACTTTCTTTGTATTCAATAATTATGCTATAGGACTTCAAATTTTGTATATTTCATGGATCAAAATTAAGAAAATATTACAATAAAAAATACCCTCTCCCGGATCTACGGTTTCCGAGATTATGGGAGACGGGTATTATCTTATGTTATGTTATCACATTAAGAAAACATGAACTTATTACTCGAAAACCATTTTCCGAGCATTGTTGGAATCGTTGTACGGTCTATTTTGTGAGCCCCTCTATATACTTCCACTCTGTGAAAACATCGCATTAATGACACATCTCGTTTCGATTAAATACGCAGTAGAATTTTTAGTTCATTCACCCTGTATATTCAAAACATGACGCAGTTTATTAGACATTTGGAATGAAGCCATTTTGGTTAGGCAACTATGCCATTCCTCACCATGTTAATCAAACCTAGCACAATGGCACGTTCGTTAGCTTTCATACGATGTTGCGCCTTTAACCTGCAGTAATAGGGACCTAATGCAATAATGTTCGGAATCTATTGGTGCAACTGCATACATTAATCTATCGATTTTTTCCACCATATTTCCTTTTCTTCCATGTATTCTGGCTGAATATATAGTTCTCGGAAATATCAGAATAGCATGAACATGTAACCTCGTAATCAGTTGAATTATCTGTACTAATATATAAAGAGGTAACGTTTGTTTCTATGTAACGGCTAATCTCGGGAACTACTGGACCGATTCTAAAAATTATTTCACTAATAAAAAGATACATTATCCCTGACTGCTATAGGCTATATTTAATTTTCAAAACAATTCGAGGGGAGGCGACGTGGGGAGATATAAAAATACTAGGCTAATATAAGCGAAATATCGAATTTGTCGTACAAGGACGAGACAAAGCTCAATTTAAGCCCCTTGACGCAAAGAACAAAACTCGGTAAGCCCTACGGGTCAGAAAACCATGTTTTAAGGCCCTAAAACCAACCGTTATTGAGATATTGGCACCACACTACCCCTGCTCTGGGAATCGGATAAAGAAATGAACTGCCGTAACCATGGCAACATCAGCTCCAGTATGCTTACAGCATCGAGATTATCTACAATACATCACAGAAACCTAACATGTTACAGACATAAAATTCAGTATTTGGAATCTCCTTTAAAATAAAAGAACACACATTTTTGTTTTCAGAAAATCGACTTAAGGAGTGAGGTTTGAAAAAGGTGATGGAAAGAGTTGAATTCTTTATTTGAGGATATATATATCCCAGAAACGGAAGATGTTACAGACGTTAAAATTGGTAGGCCGTACTTGGAATCTCTTTTAAAAATAAATGAACGCACTTTTTCTGGAAAATCCACTTAAGGGGGTGAAATTTTTTGAAAAGCTGGTGATATTTTGTAATGAGTATCTTCTTCTCTTCCACCGGTCTTCCCACACTTGTGGGGTCGCGGGTGCGAACTGTGTCGCTATGTGGATTTGACGCTGTTTTACGACTGGATGCTCTTCCTGGCGCCAACCCTATGTGTAGGGATGTAATTACTATTGAGTATTCCTGTTTTGGTTGGTAATATGAAGAGGAGTGGGGCAATTTTTAAAATTGGTATATCTCATAAAACTTAACATGTTACAGGCGTGAAAATTGGTATTTGTAATCTCATTTAGAAATAAAGAAACCCCTTTCTTTGACTGTTTCTCAACTGTAGAGTTCCATGTCGCATGTTCCAGATTTAGCTCTGCCAGTAGCTTGGTCATCTTAGCCCCAAAAGGCAATGCCACAAACGTGGTTTACAAAGAGGTTCTGGCGTAAATGAAATTCAATTATTCGGCGAGTTTTTATACATTACGGATTTTCAGATGATGTCTTAGTGCAGTACCGAGGAAAAATTAATTTTTATCAACTTACGAAATCCTCGTGTGCGAAGCCGTGTGTAACAGCTAGTTAGAAATAAAACAATATTTCATTGTCGTATGTTTACCTGTAGCATGATTCGGGGTTTCTTATTCAAACTCATGAGTAAAATACAAATTCTGATCATTTCGTTCGTCGACATCTGGATAAATTAGGCTATATGAATGGACCTTCTTGAACTTCATTTTCAAATAACCTCGAAAACTCTTCATGTATACTGACATATCTCATATTCACATAACTCAAAATTTCATGATAATTCCCAGTACCATCATTATTTAAAAAAACGCCTTGGTGGAAGCATCAAATCGCTTACACATATTTAAAAATAAATTTTGTACCTTTAACACTGGAATTTATTTCTATATCTTACCATTAAAATGCATCGTACGGCACAATACCTCTATCAACAAAGTCTTCCAGTGTTCGACTAGCAAGTTTTTCTGATTTTGACGCAAGTATAGAGAGGTCTTTGTACCTCAACTCCTGTGTACTGATCCACTAAATACTGCTCCTGGAAAAGTAATTCTGATTGATTTAAGTATGAAAAATTCTCCCCTAACTGTGCAAGTCTGTAGCCAGCGAAATGAAGCATAGTTAGGTTAGTTCTATGCCTATGACGTCTAACGTCATTATATTCGAGTTTCTTATCTCAGCTTGGCTCATCAAATGGAAAAATTAAAGATTACATCATCGGGTCACAATATGGACTGTGCTCTAAACAGACAACAATCAAAGACCACCTTGTACATCATGAACAACAACATAGCGATTAGAAGTTTGTTCACCTGTCTCAAAAACGAAAACTCCGCAATTTCATCCGCTGGTCCTCTGTAACATTGTTAACAAACCGTAAGTGAACAGTGCGTGGATTGTCGGAGGATAATCGCTGTTGTAATATACCTCCATCTGTTTTATAATATACTGCATGGGGATCTCTGAAAATAGTTGCACTATTAGACACTGCGATGTTCACATCTGATGCGACTGGCTAGGACTGAATCAAGAGGGGGCGCAATTTTCATCGGGTAGTAAAACCGATGTATCTGTGAATTTGCCCTTGGATTTTAAATCTGTGGGGTTCTAGTCCTGGAACTTGGCTTCGATTTGCTGAGAATGATGCAGATGGCATTGCACGGTACTAAAGTACTCCCTTAACTTGTTAGTAAAAATGTTATTAGTTAATATGAGGTTTTTAAATTCTATGTATGCACGGAGCTGAGGGTGGAATATGAAACTATTATGATAACACGAAGGAAAATGCTCGTCTGTGATTCCTCCTTCAAAATTAAATGTCTTTCAATGACTACATTTTTTGATATATTTTTTTTGATATTTGTTTTACGTCGCGCCGACACAGATAGGTCTTATGGCGACAATGGGACAGGAAAGGGCTAGGAGTGGGAAGGAAACAGCCGTGGCCTTAATTAAGGATATAGCCCCAGCATTTGCCTGGTGTGAAAATGGGAAACCACGGAAAACCATTTTCAGGGCTGCCGACAGTGGGGTTCGAACCTACTATCTCCCGAATACTGGATACTGGCCGCAATTAAGCGACTGCAGCTATCGAGCTCGGTGTATGACTACATTCTTTGGGCCTACATCGTATTATATTCCTCTATCTTCAATTACATTTTCCTGTCTTAATGGACTGTTCATGTTACCGAAGTCAGTTCTTGATGCGCGTAAGCGTCTTTCATGTATTAGAATTTAAAATTCTGATATTTCTACAAGTTGTACCATGTTCCATTGGACGGCCAGCGGTACTAATAATAAAGTCATGCACGAAGGTATTATAGTTCACACCAAGTTTTCACATGGACTTCAAATTAAATCTACAGGGTGTCCCAGGAGCAATGGTCAATATTCAGGGATATGACAAGAACGACCATTTGAAGCAGAAATACTCCATCCTACTCCGAATGGTTTCCAAGATAGAACACATTTAATGTACATTTGTTTTTTTTTTGGCTAGTGGCGCCTACGTATGTGTCTTATCTACCCAACCTCCTTGGCGTTTTGAAATGGCTACAAGTTTTCCGCATGTAATATTCGCCATACACGTGTTCCTGGGGCACTGATGCGTGCAGAAAGTCGCCATGTGATGGTAGTAGGACTACGCTGTACCATTTCAACAATGTGTTGTTGTTCCTGCACAGGTTTTTGAACTAAAAAATGAAATGGCGTATGGCTTTTAGTGCCGGGAGTGTCCGAGGACAAGTTCGGCTAGCCAGATGCAGGTCTTTTGATTTGACACCCGGAGGTGACCTGTGCGTCGTGATGAGGATGAAATGATGATGAAGACGACACATACACCCAGTCCCCGTGCCAGGGAAATTAACCAGTTAAGGTTAAAATTCCCGACCCTGCCGGGAATCGAGCCCGGGACCCCTGTGGCCAAAGGCCAGCACGCTAACCATTTAGCCATGGAGCCGGACGGTTTTTGAACTACACGTCCAGAAGAAAAATGGGAACTTGGAAGAATACTTGTTTCACTCAATGTGCTGAAAACTCCGGTTAATTGTCTAGATCAAGAATTCGACGTGTCGGAAAGCGCCGACAGTACTCCTCGACAGCAGCGGGAACACTGCCATCGTAGAAGCCGAAAACATACACCATATCTGCATATCCTTGATCAGTGCGGATGTGTGGCGTTTTAGCCAGCGCGTGCACAAACACAGCAAACCGATGTTTCTCTCCGATATACTCTCAATCCCTCGCACTACTTCACTCACAACACACCGTGGACAACTGCGCGTTCAATGGCAGAAAGACATCCTGAGCAAAGAGGCTGAAAGCAACGAGGTAGGGTGGGCTGGATTGAAACATCAAAGAGGTTGAGTGGATAAGACACATACGTGCGCGCCTCTAGGCCTAAAACAAATGTACATTAAATGTGTTCTATCTTGGAAACCACTCGGAATAGGGCATTTGCCCATATGAAGTTTTTGCTTCATTCCTGCCATATCCCTGAATATAGACCATTCCTCCTGGGACACCCTGTATAGAGAATACAGTAATAAAACCAAACCAAACCAAACCCCATGGCACTACAGCGCTTGAAGGGCCTTGGCCTACCAAGCGACCGCTGCTCAGCCCGAAGGCCTGCAGGTTACGAGGTGTCGTGTGGTCAGCAGACGAAACCTCTCGGCCGTTATTCTTGGCTTACTAGACCGGGGCCGCTTTCTCACCGTCAGATAGCTCCTCAATTCTAATCGCGTAGGCTGAGTGGACCTCGAACCAGCCCTCAGGTCCAGGTAAAAATCCCTGACCTGGCCGGAAATCGAACCCGGGGCATCCGGGTAAGAGGCAGGCACGCTACCCCTACACCACGGGGCCGGCACAGAACACAGTAATAATGCAATTTAACAGTCAATATTCAGTGCGAGTCTCGCTCGACAGCAAGAGTAGCACGCTACCCGTCGCTGTGTACCAGCTAAGAGTGAAGTCCCTGGTCCTTGCGTGCTAAACATGCGTTGTTTCTTGAGATTTAAATAATCGGACATCCGATATTTTTAACAAAAACAAAAGAAAATGATTTTAAAACAATCACGGCATTGTTAGTTTTTAACTAAGACCTTTCACAGTATCATGGATAAGTTATTATAGTTCCCTCCAGATTTTCGTATGAATATCAAGCTAAAAGTAGTATGTAGAAGGCCGGGCTGAGTGGCTCAGACGGTTATGGTGCTAGCCTTCTAACCTCAACTTGGCAGGTTCGATTCTGGCTCAGTCCGGTGGTATTTGAAGGTGCTCAAATACGACAGCCCCGTGTCGGTAGATTTACTGGCACGTAAAAGAACTCCTGCGGGACTAAATTCCGGCACCTCGGCGTCTCCGAAGACCTTAAAAAGTAGTTAGTGGGACGTAAAGCAAATAACATTATTATTAGTATGTAGAAGACTTAGTAGTGCACGATGAACAATCCGATCACAATAACTTACTGAATAGCCTAACTTCTGTACTGACTATGGCCATAGAAATAAACGCGTATAAGGAAGTAAGCTTGTGGTTTTATGTGCCTGATCATTTTGCGACTTTAGCCATGGGACCATCAAATGACCGTGGAATTCGAACCATAAGACTTACATAAAATATCCTGCTTGAATTGACAGGGACTTGAGCCGCAGCCACCTTGGTAGGAAGTCGGTGAGGATATCACTCAGTTCTCACGCACCGCCAAGTAAACTCGAATAATCACTTGAATAAAAATAATTTAATGGCGCGTGGCCTTCGAAAAGGCCTGGTGCAGGTCTTTCAATTTGACGCCGTATAGGCGACCTGCGCGTCTGTGAGATTGGGGCCCTACCTATGATGAATTCTAATGCTTAAGACGGCACACACACACAGCCCCCGAGCTTCTGGCAGGTTAAAAACTCCGACTCGGCCGGGAATCGAACCCGGGACACTCTGGACCAAAGGCCAGCACGCTAACCATTCATCCGTGGAGCCGGACTTGAATAAAAATGATTACAGGGTTCAAATTTTTGAAGGCACATGATTGATGGCTGTCTCGGTTAAGAAATAGGTCCATTTCTTTCATACTTTACCGCTGAATAGTGTACAGAAGGACGACTGTTATACCCTTTGAATTATTTATCAGCATTGAAACTCGGCATCAAGGATTTGTGTGTTCAGTGCAAAGGCTGATTGTATACAGACAGGTCTTGTCCAAAGACTAAATCTATTAATGGTAGGGCTGCTGTGATATGGAACGAATCGTACATGGTCATGCAACTGAAAGTCCTTGTTCCCTGTAGCGCGCTTCATGTACCCTCGAAATCACTGGTTCGGAAAATGGGGTCCATAGTACCCTAGGAGTCTTCGAATTTCTTCTTGGGGATCCGTGAACGAATATTCTGGATGGGAAAATTATTTTAATTATTATTAACCAAAAAATGCCAGAAGCGCATTCGTTATGAATCAGTTCTGTTGCTGTTGGTACAACTTACAAATTCGTTTGAGTATTGTCGACGACCTTCGTGAGTTATTTAACAGTTTACAACAATAACCACTAATACACGCATTTGTAAGAAAAACAAGAAAAGGAAAAGAATTGCGCACCACGAACGAATTACACCAGTACAACGAAGGTTGCCACGCAGGATCGTCACAGGCTGACATGTGCCCCATTTGGGTTTAATGTTGATTGCTTGCGCGGAAATACCACGAGGGAGTCCTACATCTCCAGCCCTCATTCATAGATGCAAGACCCCGGCTAAGGCTTTAATAACAGTGTAAGCAGTGTGAGCCACAGAGCGAAGTTAAATGAACACCCAGCATGCTTCGATAACACATTCGACAAGTTTTTGATCAGCTTTATGCTTTTGAGAAGGGAAGGTTGGATGTCGTTGCTCGCTTGTACCTTTCTGACTAGCGCTGTGAAGAGGAGGCGGACCTCCTGTTGATTGAATCGGATAATACGATTACAGCGCTCCTCCGGAGACCTCCGGTAGTCCTCCGATTGAATTCACTGGCGGAAAATTCAAGTGCTTATATGTGGGCAATGTTGCAACGGTGATCTTAGTCGGAATTACAATTTAGATTTTAGTACTAATTCCACAGATGCATGTGTTCCCCTACGTTTGTCATTCAAATGATGTAATCGTTTCAAGATCGCCGCATTATTTGTTACGTTATGAATAACAGATGTTGATCTGCTGACGTTCAGTTTGCAATAGGTGCAGGTGGATAGAATACTGTAGATTGAATATTGGCATATATTATACTGTTGCAAATGCGTTAACAATATTATTAATACTGGTAGTAAAATAGTTTAAGTGGTAATTATATTCCATTGCATGTTAACATGTATTATATACGATGTTCTTACATTAATTATACTCGTAGCTCATTTATTACGGAACAGTACATCCGGCTCCATGGCTAAATGGTTAGCGTGCTGGCCTTTGGTCACAGGGGTCCCGGGTTCGATTCCCGGCAGGTTCGGGAATTTTGACCTTAATTGGCTAATTTCGCTGGCGCTGGAACTGGGTGTATGTGTCGTCTTCATCATCATTTCATCCACATCACAACGCGCAGATCGCCTAAAGACGTCAAATCAAAGGACCTGCATCTAGTGAGCCGAACTTGTCCTCAGACACTCTCAGCACTAAAAGTCATACGCCATTTCAGTTTTTACTGAAGAGTACGAACTGATTGAAACTGGTTATATGCTGTACCGGGCTGAGTAGTTCAGACGGTAAAGCGCTGGCCTTCTGAGCTCAAGCTTGCGGTTTCAATTCCGACTTTGCTCGGCGGTACCTGAAGGTGGTCAGATGTACCGGCAGTAGCGGCGATTGGGAATTAGAAGTAGGGGGGGAAAATGTAAAGACAACAGAGTACCCCAGTTTGTGGGATATAGCGGGGGGGGGGGGGTATATACGTTATACATTAAAACTGAAAAAAAAAAGCTACTAAATGGAATTTCGACAGAGAGGTAAAGATTCTCAGCCTACCAACTTACCTGTGTTGATAATATTTATATGAGATTTTGATTCAATACTATACAATAAAACTTTCACGAGAGGAACAATATTACACATGTATTACAATTAAATAGACGTACGGCGTGATTATATAATTAAAATCATTTAGTATTTGACTACAAACTAAAAAAAAAAAAAAAAAACTAACTGACACTAAATAGACTGCCAGACTAACGAATGCACGCGTACCCTTCCTCACAGCACATACAAAGTCTCCACTACAGTACTCGCTGTGGCGCTATACAAATCGGTTAACCGCATGAACGACTTTGTTGCGTATTTCCGCTAATAATTTCGTTATTAATTAAACCAAATAATTAGCTGATAAGACAACAGGGCTTGAACAAATTGCTTGTTTTAATAATTCCTATAATACCTTGTTTCATCCAGCTAAAATGGAATACAAATGCAAAGTTTTCTCCACAAAATAGGGGGGCCACTGTCCCTTCTCGCCCCCCCCCCTAATCGCCGCTACTGTACCGGCACATGAAAGAACTCCTGTGGGACAAAATGTCGGCACCTTAACGTCACAGAAAACCACAGAAGTGGTTATGGGAGTACAATAATAATAATAATAATAATAATAATAATAATAATAATAATAATAATAATAATAATAATAATAATAATCCTTCCATCAATTTACCCTCCCGGGTTGGGTGTTCCCTCGGACCTATACCGCCTCAAGGACAGTGTCCTGGAGCGTGAGACTTTGGGTTTTGTTTTATGTCGCACAGACACAGATAAGTCTTATGGCGACGATGGGATAGGGAAGGTTTGGGAGTGGGAACGAAGCGGCCGTGGCCTTCAGTTAGGTACCATCCCGGCATTTTCCTGGAGGGGAAGTGGGAAACCACGGAAAACCATCTTCAAGGCTGCCGACAGTGGGATCCGATCCCACTATCTTCCGGATGAAAATGGGTTCGAACCCCACTGTCGGCAGCTCTGAAGATGGTTTTACGTCGTTTTCCATGTTCACGCCTAGAAATTACTCTCCTTAGCCGTTCCTATCACATCGTCGTCATAAGACGGCATGACGTAAAGCAAATTTTTACAAAAGTAATCGACAAATGAAACACGAACGATAAATGAGAATGTATATATTTCCTATATTCTCCTTCGTCATACTTATAAAGCAGTATTTACTATGTCGCTAGCACCAAATACAGTAGAGACAATACACGACACTGAGCGAGTTATCGAGGGACAGCTATTGGAGCACACTCTAGCGGATAGACCTGAACGGTACTGATTCTGTCATAAGAGCACGTGTATTTGTGTGTGAAGTTTTTGGTGTTATTTATGCGTTTTCAGTGAGTTGACATAATTAAATAGTAGCCTGTGTCATTCCTTGATATCTCCTCTCAACATGAGGGGAAAGGTATGTGCTGTGTTTGGCTGCATTGATTACGAAGTAGAGAAAAATGCGCGCTCGTTCTTCAGGTTCCCTCGTGACAAGAACATGTAAGTAATATTGTGTTTGCATATATATTCTTCCAGTGACCGAGATTTTTATAGTACTTCATAATCTTCTGACCTGCTCGAGCCATGTTTTAACGGGCTTAAAATATAATATGCATATTTTATTGTATAGTGCAGCAGTTAACCTTCAATACCGATGTGTTGTTGTAGGTGTGATCTGTGGGTTTTGAAATGTCACAGAAGCGATTTGGATAAAGTGTACAAGAAAGAAGGGACGTTACGCTTGTATAAGAATTATAAGATCTGTTCAGATCATTTCCAGGCCAGCGACTTTAAAAATCATCGACTATACAGCCAAGGGTATGTTACATTTTTACTCTAATTGTACGTAAATATTCCTCAAAGCATCACTATAGACAACATTTTCAAACTTTTATTTCTTTTATCCCTCTTCTCAGATTAAAGCTGGGATTTTATAGATTTTCTTTCTGTTAGTAGGCTTCATGTTAAGAGGAAAATTGTCCAGCTATTAAATGTTAATTCATTGCATCATATGTGTAAGGAATGCGCCGATATTTTTATTGACAAATGTCTTAATGTGATGATACATTGTTTTTAAATGAGGAAAAAAGACAAATCCAACCGTAAGATTTCAGGCAGGTATGCTAAAGCTAAAAAAGTAATGCATAAATGAAAGATTAAGCCATTTCACAGCAGTCCATTTCACACCTTGTTTATATGTCTAATTTCAGTCTTTGAATAATAACCTTTTAAATAATTCTTCATTCATTTATCCAGAATTGCTTTAGCAACTTCGAAGTTAATATCTCAATACCACTGTCTTTCTAGACGTAATTTATTTATCCATTTCCGTATATACATTTCCATTGATATTTGAATTTAGCGCGATTTGTTCAGGTCAAGTCACTAGGAGCGCCACCGTCGAATTGTCTCCCATTTTAGCAAGGCGAAATCCGTAAGTGTCGTGTATTGTCTCTACTGTATTTGCTAGCACATCCGTTGCGCACCACGGATGGAACGGCAAGCGAGGCACACATTCAGTACTGTTGCTCCGTCCTCCGCTCGCCCTCCGCTCGCGTGCCGAAGCACCGATTGGTTTCCCAGCAACAGTTTACTACCGGAGAATACCGGAGGGAGCGCTCACTCGCACTACCGATTGCAATCATAGGAGCAACTGCTCCGTTCCCAGCTCTATTCGCAACAGTAGCTCCGAGTGTAAGGACTTAGTGGGCTGTAATTTCAAACTTACGTCCATGAATGTAGGCGCCCTATAAAAATCGTTACCTACATAAACAAAAATTGATCTATATCACCGATATACCATACAATACCCCTTAACAAAGAACGTATAGTATAGGCTAGTCATTCAGAATAATTAATGCATCCTCTCATTTGTTATCAAGAAAATGCAATTATATCGACATATAATACATACCCCATATACCTGTAGGTATAAACCCTGTAGATACAACAAACAATATATCTTAATAGGTTCAGTTGTTCCTCAGAAAAGTACAGGCCCTACCTGTGCAGAACTTACACAGTGGTTCGTTCATTATTATTATGGAAATATTCCCATTATATTGGCGCTAGAATACAGTAATTTCAAGTTAAATTTGAATTCGTTTTTAATTTCTGGACATATGTAAAACACGTGAAAGACGTGGCAGAAGTAAGGGATGATTATTTACGAGCGGAGGGAGGAGTTCAAGTGGTTCAAATCTGTAAATGCTGCTGTGTAAAACATGGCACAAACGACTCCTAACCATTGGTCTTGCGGTGTAGGTGGCAACGCGTCCGCATGTCACCCGGCGGCCCCGGGTTCGATTCCCGGCCAGGTTAGTTTTTTAATTGTAAATTATTAATATCCCTGGCCTGGGGACTGGGTGTTTGTGTCATCCTTAACGTTCCTTTCCTCGCATTCAACACTTTACCCTACCGCCATTTACATAATACACGCAGGTTTCCTCATATATGGTGCAAATAGGGGCAAAGGATCTTCATAGGTCGACGCCCCGAACAAATAGCATTAAAAAAAGTTAAAGAAGGAGTGTAGTTTCGCGCAAAAACAGCGACGTCATGAATTCCTGTGAAAATGCTCGTTCATTCCTCCCGTATGAAGTTCACACTACGCGCTTGTCATTCAATGTTTTTTTTTCTTTGCTAGTTGTTTTACGTCGCACCGACACAGATAGGTCTTATGCGACGATGGGATAGGAAAGGTCTAGGAAGTGGAAGGAAGCGGCCGTGGCTTTAATTAAGGTACAGTCGCGGCATTTGCCTGGAGTGAAAATGGGAAACCACGGATAACCATCGTCAGGGCTACCGACAGTGGGGCTCGAACCCATCATCTCCCGAATACCATCTTCAGGGTTGCCGGCAGTGGGGTTCGAATCCACTATCTCCCGGATGCAATCTCACAGCTGCGCGCCCCTAACCACACGGCCAACTCGCTTGGTCGTACCGACTGTAACAGCCTGCCTGTATATTGGTGGGAAGTAGCTGGGGTGTAAGATAACTTTCTTCTTTAGCATGCCATTCCTCTGGTTCATACATTTTCTGATATATCTGGTACGTAACACACTGGTTCATCATTGTATTCGAGCTATAAAATCCCTACTCTGAGCCACTGATTGGAATGAGTAGTGTGCATATTTAACGAAATAATGACAGAGGAGTGGTCACGGCAGTCTGCGACCTGGTTATTCCAGTTCTGGAACTTTGGACTCTTAGATCGGCACCGTAGTACTGTTCGTTGAAAGTGAGAAAGTGTGCGGTTTTTCATTTGATCGACTATTTTATATGATAACATTGCTTTCAATCGCTACATTCCTACTGACGTTTTTGTAATGACCTATGTTGAATTCAGTTAGGAAAACCACCAAGTCAGTCTTTCTGAGAATCCCGTAGCGAAGCACGGGTACATCAGCTAGTAATAATAATAATAATAATAATAATGGCTTTACGTCCCACTAACTACTTATAAGGTTTTCGGGGACGCCGTGATGCCAGAATTTGGTTACGCAGGAGTTCTTTTACGTGTAATTAAATCTACCAACACGAGGCAGACGAATTTGAGCATCTTCAAATATCACCGGACTGAGCCAGAATCGAACCTGCGAAGTTGGGGTCAGAAAGCAAATGCTTCAAACGTCCGAGCCACTCAGCCCGGCATGCAATGATAATAGTATTAACTATTTCATAACGAAGTAATTTACAGTCACGGACAAGGCCTAAATTATAACATGTTTATATTTAAGAAAATACATAATTATGTTTGTACGTAAGAATGCTATGTGTAATATCGATAAATATTTAAGGTATTAACTGAGGTGCCTAGTTTTGCACAATAGTAGCGACAAGTTTTAAATTCCTGAGAAAATGCTCTTCCATTTCTCCCGTACCAAGTTCACACTACGCGCTTGTCATTCAATCGGAGGTTCTGTTACATAATTATTATGTCTGTACGTAAGAATGCTAGGCCTATTTGTAATATCGCCAAATAACTGAAGTATTAACGGAGGGGCGTAGTTTTTCACATTAATAGCGACAAGTTATAAATTCCTGTACAAATGCTCGTTCATTTCTCCCGTGCCAAGTTCAAACTACGCGCTTGCAATTCAATCGGAGGTTCTCCGGAGGCAAACGATTGAAAGCGCCCGGAGCCTCCGCTCCGTAAACAACCGCTCCGTTAACAGCGCTATTTCTGACTACACCATGGTTCGGTGATGGACGCAGTGAGAACGTGAGAGTACACACATGCGCCGAGAGGGCTCGGGTCGACCCTGGGGGGGAGGGGGACTGTCAAAATCGTTCCGTCACGTAACAGGCTGTAAACACTTCACGGGTGTCACTGCGCACCATCCAGACATATGTCACGACAGCTGCGGATACGCCTGTGTCCACCAGTACCATAACCAAGTTGCTAGCAGATCAGGATCTATCGCGACAGCGTCCCTTATGACCTGAGCATCACCGAGTACTTTTGAACTTCTACCAGGAACGGGCAGTATGGCAGCTTGGGACTTGGGACGAATCACGGTTCTGTATGGATATAGACGACCACTGAATTCTAGTCTGCAGACGTCCTCGTCAGCGCAGTGATCCACGCTTCACTGCACAGCAGCACACCGTAGTTGGGTGTCGTTTCTGCCCACTAGTGGTGATTGAAGAAACGCGTACGGCGGGGCAGTACCTCCATAAAATTCCGCTTCCCTTGCTGGTGCAGATTGAGAACCTCATTTTCTATCAGGATAACACCAGGTCTCATATAGAACGGGTATCTCTGGCTTGCCTTAGTGATGTCAACACGCTTCCTTGGCCATCAAGGTCTCCAGACCTTTCACCAACCGAGAACGTTTTGGACCAGTTTGTACGGCAAATTCGGCCAGCGGCTACGACTGCAGATTTGGAGGGTCAGTTGCGCCAGCTGTGGAACGATCTTTTTTAGGAAAACATCCGTTGCTTGTATGCCTCCACGCCCGACCGTATCACCAACTGTCTCCGTGATACGGGTAGTCCAGCACCGTACTCAGTAATTCTTGCAAATGTCCCTTACTGTGCAATAAATGCTTGGTGTGGTGCACTACTTTGAAAGTTTCTTTATACTACCATGACTTGTGCCTGCAACCACTTACATGTCCCTGCGATAGCTCCTTCATCGTGTTCAATACGTTTGCAAATAAGTTTATTTTGTAAGTTTCGTCTATAATGGTTCGTTGGTTTAAATGCTATCATTAAACGGATGAAGATAAACTTGGTAATGTTAATAATCAATTGGGAAGTGGATCTTCTAGTTCAGATGCGTCTAGAAATGTACAGTGAATGAGAGGAATCACCGAGCAAGTGGCTGCGCGGTCTGCGTCACGTAGCTATCAGCTTGCATTCGGGAGATAGTGGGTTCGAACCCCACTGTTGACAGCCCTGAAGATGGTTTTTCGTGGTTTGTCGTTTTCACACCAGGCAAATGCTGCGTCTGCATCATAATTAAGACCACAGTCACTTCATTCCCACTCCTAGCCCTTTCCTATTCCATTGTCGCCATAAAACCTTCCTGTGGCGGTGCGACGTAAAGCAAATTGTAAAACCGAAAAAGAAAGAAACCAAGGAAATGGTGTGATGAATATATGCAATATTAATCTGTGTTTTGAGATGTCAACAACTTACATCAGCGACCTCCGGGTGGTTTATACCTTGACATTCTATCGAACAAATGTACGAAACCTGATAAACTTTGTAGACATCTTGAAGTTAGGCATCAATGATCATTCTGATAAGGCAACTTATCCTTTTTAAATGAAAGCCAGAGAAATTATACAAACAAGAAATGGGGTCGGAAAACTTGCATCGGGAAGCAGTAATGGAAAACGACAACTTTTTGCTTCATATATGAATTATTATTCCTTATTGCTTCCAGTGATAAACCTTGCACAAAGAAGAGATATTGGTTTTAACAGCTACTAAAAAATGTGTATCTCATGTTGGATGAATCGTTTAATTAATGTCGATAACCTTCATGTATTACGATTTGTTTAACCTTTGTCTACAATGGATCGTTGGCTTAAAGAGATTTATCATAGTGAACGTAATTTTCAGGAAATGTTCAATATTTCTGCAACTTTTTGATAGATTTTCTTGAAATTTAGCTAGCCTGGCAGGCGCATTCGTATGGAAGGTAAAATTAAAGGAAAATCATCATATGTACGCGTTTCATCACTACAAAAGTTCGACACCCCCTCCCCCCCCCCCCCACACACACACACACTGTTCTACAAACTGCTACTTTTCTCATTATGCTCTGTCAGAGTCTTTTAACATTGCCTTTGCGATAGTTACAGTTTTTGTACAGAATTTATGGCGGCAATCCTGAAGATTCTGCGATCTGAATGTCGTCTGTAGGGATACTGCTGTACATAGAGTGCAGCTGCTTGCCGTTCATTGCGATGGCACTCTCTGAAATATGTGCAACATATCTACAAACTCTTCATTAGTATAACACGGCCATTCCTTTGCAACGCATTTACCTAGACGGAATGTTTACGCGTTAAACCTGTTTGTACCCTAAACACCCTTAAGTGGCCTTTCAGCAAATCATTTTCTCGGTTAGTGCGGTGCCCGTGCAACCTCCGGCATCTTCTCCGCCTTCACGTTGTTGCGTGCAGCCGTTCCTTGCTTCTTAATGACAGCTCCTCCAGTAGACCAAGTAGACCACCCATTCTACTGCGAAGTATCTAAAGCACTCGGAACGTTATCACTGAGCATTTCCTACGGTCGAAAAACAAATGATTCTTTGTGATACGAATGGTTCTTGACAGCTTTTCAAAATTTCCTTTCCACATTTAAAAAACCGCACCATCCTCGAAAGTAAAGAGAAATGGACTTTTTTCACTCCTCTTAAAATCAGAGATTTTCTTCGTGAGGATAAAACACCATGAGATCAACAGGTACATTTATACATATTTTAGAAAAATACAGATCATTATTTTTTGGCGGTGTTTTCGCCTGTAAATCCTTCAATTTTTTTAATTGAACATTGCTGTCTTAGTTCATCTGAAGAATTATGCAAAAGTGTCAGTAAATAATCCAATTGCCGGGATGAGTGGCTCAGACGGTTAAGGCGCTGGCCTTCTAACCCCAACTTGGCAGGTTCGATCCTAGCTCAGTCCGGTGGTATTTGAAGGTGCTCAAATACGACCGCCCGGTGTCGGTAGATTTACTGGCACGTAAAAAGAACTCCTGCGGGACTAAATTCCGGCACCTCGGCGTCTCCGAAGACCTTAAAAAGTAGTTAGTGGGACGTAAAACAAATAACATTATTAATAATCCAATTAAGTTATGAAATATGAGATGAAAGAATTACTTGATTCTTTGTTTATTCTGTGAACAAGAGTAAATAATGCAACTTGAACAAAAACCGTCATGCGAGATTATACTTCTTCTTTTCATATGTAATGCCCACTAATCTAACTGGAGCATACATCTCTTCGCTAAAATGCAAAGATGTTGAAAATGAAACTACTGGCCATTTCTACACGAAAATCAGATGAACCGAAAATACATTAAGGAATGAAGACATTTAGCGTACAAAACCCCCTTAAAAGTCATAATAATACGGATGAAGTAAAACTTGGTGATATTGACAAGAAGATGGTATGTGCATCTCACAAATGATAATGCTAAATGATGTTTACATGAAATGTCTGAAGATCAATTAATTTTATACTGATTGAATTTTGTTAAATATAGCAGAGATATCGCTACAAATATTCACTTAATATTAACCCAAAAATCTAACTTACACATCACACAATTAATGGCATTAAAAGGGTCCGCAAAATTTCTGCGTATGGAAAGGGCGTCAGCAGTGCTAAAAGTAGAATTGAGATCTACTACTCGATATCAGTTATGACAAGCTCGAAAGCCACCAGAACGCATACATTGCAGCTGTTGGAAGTGGAGGCAGATGTTGTAACTTCATAGTAATCTTCTAATAGCTTTGAAGCTTATTGATATAACGAACTTTAATCCCATGTACGTAAATGACTTTCATAACTTTTTCCTTCTACAAGCTGCTTTACGTCACACGTGCATAGATAGGTCTTATGACGACGATGGGATAGGAAAGGTGTAGGAGTGGGTAAGAAGCGGCCGTGGCCTTAAAACAATTTATTGGTGTCACGGTGCCTGTAGATGTCACTCATTCTTGTGATAAATGTCCTGAGATTGGCTTTCTAAAAGTCGACATACGGCTTTGATGATATCCGTGCATACAGTTATGCATCAGAATAGGTTGTGCATAGATGATGATTTTTCCTTGAAATTAGGTACCTCACAAATATCTATATACGTCACTAATGCATTGCAGCATTGCTTTGAAAATGACAACCTTTCTAACTGGTCGTCTCAAGAGTAAAATGCCACATTGATACTTGTTAGGCCCCTAGTGCAACCTTCAACTCATCCAAGCCTTGTTTGAGGTCTGGAATAATTTTCGTTAAGCCTAGCGTGGAAATTTAGGAGTTACCTCATCCGAAATGTAACTGACCTCACTCTATTAAGCCGTTATCAACAATCTCACCGAATCTCACAAATGTTGGTGAGGTATACCTTCGTCAAGGTTATGGTGAATCTTAGTTCCGATTGATATACTGATATAGGTTTTCACGGGCAGATACGTAACTTCTAGAGTGGGTGTCAAACTTGGTGTGGAGCAGGGAACAGCAATGACCAATCACAAATAATATTAATAAGCCAAGTGATGACACCTCAGAATAGCATGCCATAGCCGCTAGCATAATTTTGATCTCAGTGCTATCGTGACCCTAAATTCATCTAGAAAGGATATGCTTCCTCAAAAGAAATTGCAAGAGTTTCAAACCTGTAGACTCATTGAAAACCTTGTGTTTCTCACTTATACGATCTACTCTAGAGTACTGCTCTAAAGTGCGGCTTCCTTCACAGCAATAGACTACTTAGTTATTGCATTCGGGAGAGTACAGGTCAGATTCTCAAAATGGATCACTAAAAAGTGTTTGGGTATCAAGCTGTCATCGTTAGATTATGTTCTCTTTTGTGCAAAGATGCATATTGAGTCCTTACAACTAGGCGCAGGTATGTTAATGCAAGTTTCATAGACAAATGTATCTGTGATTGCTTTTCTACTAATTTATGTTCCTTCCCGTAACACCCGACAGCCTGTCACCGTTCACTTACTCAGGTGCAGAACTGAATCTCACAGGAACTTTTGGTTTATGCAGGCCATAAGATCCATTAATTAAATTAGTGGGATGGTGGATGTATTCCATTCGTCAGATAGTGAAATTCGTAGACATAGGCATAGACAGAGAGTTCCTTGGATCCTGTTCTGCGTATTTGGCAACTGAAAATAACATTTCCATCTTTTATCTATCGCTCATTTCAAATGTATAAACACTTTTCTGTTTTCATGTTCTTTTCTTTCGTATGTGTTTTGTAAATATGTACATATTGTATATTGCTTAGCTATTATTATCATTATTATTATTATTATTATTATTATTATTTTTCTATTTTGTTTAACGTCGCACCGACACATATGTCTTATGGCGACGATGGGATAGGAAAGGTCTAGGAAGTGGAAGGAAGCGGCCGTGGCCTTAATTAAGGTACAGCCCCGGCATTTGTCTGGTGTGAAAATGGGAAACCACGGAAAACCATCTTCAGGGCTGCCGACAGTGGGGCTCTAACCCACTATCTCCCGATTACTGGATACTGGCCGCACTTAAGCGACTGCAGCTATCGAGCTCGGTACTTTATTATTATTATTATTATTATTATTATTATTATTATTATTATTAGTAGTAGTAGTAGTAGTAGTAGTAGTAGTAGTAGTAGTAGTAGTAGTAGTGCTATTATTTGAATTTATTATATGATTTGTAATTGATGATAAATAAACAAATTACATCAAATCAATCATTCTGAAGAGGTCAGCCATACTAGTTGAAGAACGTAAGAAAACATAAAAAATTTGGCACAGTCTGACAACACAAAACCCACTCTTGAGTCGGTTCCAATTGAATTACTAAGAATTACTCTTGGAGATGGAATTCATCCCGCAGTTTTACAATGGAACAAGACAACAGCAATAGTTGCCCCCTTGTTATACATTTTAAAAATGTTGAAATGCAGAGTGAACTGGCAGAATAATTTCTCCATCGGTCGTCATGTCATATACAGCTTTAATGAAACGGTGTCTTTCTCTGGCTCAACCGGTTAGCCCCTGTCTTTATCCATCTGTACCGGGCGAGTTGGCCGTGCGGTTAGGAGCGCGCAGCTGTGAGCTCGCACCCGGGAGATAGTGGGTTCGAACCCCACTGTCGGCAGCCCTGAAGATTGTTTTCCGTGGTTTCCCACTTTCACACCAGGAAAATGCTGGGGCTGTACCTTAATTAAGGCTACGGCCGCTTCCTTCCCATTCCTAGGGCTTTCTTGTCCGATCGTCACCATAAGACCTATCTGTGTCGGTGCGACGTAAGGCAACTAGCAATATATATACATATATCCATCTGTATCTCACTACAAAACACGGTGACAGCAAGGGGTAGTTGGGTAGTTCTAGGGCACTAGACAAACGACATAGTTTCTGCTCCTTGGCTGAATGGACAGCTTACTGATTTTCTCTTCCGAGGGCCTCGAGTTCGATTTCTGACCGGGCTGAGGAATGTAACAGAGTAGTATGGTTAATTCCTCTACACGGGGACTGGGATTTTGTATTTGTCTCACTACACATCTCTCCATCAACACACCACACTGCCTATCACCACAGATATACGTGGTTTGAACCTCAGTGTCGGCAGCCCTGAATATGGTTTTCCGTAGTTCCCCATTTTCATACCACGCAAATGCTGGGGTTGTACCTTAATCAAGACCACAACCGCTTCCTTCCCACTCCTATCCCTTTCCTATCCCATCGTCGCCATAAGACCTATCTGTGTCGGTGCGACGTAAAGTAAATTGTTTTTCGTAGATATATGCAAAATTTATTACATACTCCATATAGGGCTGGCGTCAGGAAGGGCATCCGACCGTAAAATAGAGCCAAATCCACAGGAAGGGCTGACTCCTAGAAAATTGGGAAAGTGGTTAGGAAGAAGAAGGAGAAGAAGGTACAGTGGCTTGCAATATTAAGGGGGTCAAACAGATCCTATTCCTCCGTTAATATTAGCTGTACATAACAAAAGTTACGTAAAATATAATTTCCGATATTATATGTTCCATGCGTTTTTACCGTGGAGAGGAGTTATTCACGAATTTAGATTTGTATTACTGCCTACAGAAAGTCCATCAACGGTGAGCGTCGCTGACGTGGATTTTTTCAGTTGTCACTTTAACGAAGTAACTGGTGATTGTTTTTATAAGCTGCAAAACTGCATGGACATTGGGCTCTATTGATAAGGAAAATAATTAAGTTATCTATAAAAACGAGAAGAAAAACGTGAAGGAACTGTCTTTCGAACCGGAAGGAAACGAAATGTGATGACCTCCAATGTCTCATTTTTTTTTTTTGCTAGGGGCTTTACGTCGCTCCGACACAGATAGGTCTTCTGGCGACGATGGGATAGGAAAGGCCTAGGAGTTGGAAGGAAGCGGCCGTGGCCTTAATTAAGGTACAGCCCCAGCATTTGCCTGGTGTGAAAATGGGAAACCACGGAAAACCATCTTCAGGGCTGCCGATAGTGGGATTCGAACCTACTATCTCCCGGATGCAAGCTCACAGCCGCGCGCCTCAACGCACACGGCCAACTTATCACCAATAGCATTAAAATGACTGACTCGATCTCTTCTGCTGCAACTCGCTTCCTCTAGATCACTGCTGAAGGGTTGATAAATATATTTTCCTGGAATCGTACAATTCATGTAAGCAACGAGTTCAATATACTACGTCCTTCTCTTTCGGGCGCTTGTCATGCTTGTGTAATTTCATTCATCTCTCACACTTTTATATGTCCTTCATTTAAGTTTTTCGTTACTTCTTTCAACAATGGAACTTAATACTTTCATGTTTTAGTCGAATTGAATACTCATCCAAATTAAGTTGGACATTTTTCACCTGCTGACAGACTGAAAGGTTCAAAGTGCTAATTAAACTTCAGGTAACGTGAGGTTTAGTGGTAGGCTGACCAGGCTGCGCGCTAGGGACCCGTACCACAAAAAGGAAATAAAATAATAAAGCAGTTGAACAAATTCACAAGTTAAACACGTTCAAATTTAGCATCAAATTTTAATAATAATCTTATGTATCACACTATGAATACCAATTTATGTATTTATTTATCGTATGGCAAGTATAAAAAAATTACAATATATACAAGGACAAGAATGTTGATAGCGTTCACATTTACAAATCCATGTCCAGTTGCTATAGCCATTTTGGGAAAGGAGGTGCAGCACTGATGACATCTCGAGCTGGTCCATCATACTTCCTCAAACGGCACTCCTCAATAATGTGCTGCACTGACTGGAAAGTGGCTCCGCAGTCACAGGCAGGGGATTCTCGAAGTCCCCACTTATGTAGCATGGCATTACATCTAACGTGGCCTGTTCTTGAACGGTTGAGTTCAGACCATTGGTGTCTCTTCGGGTGAAATCCTGGGAGTCTAGTTGTGGGGTTATGGATGCCTTAGTGTTTCACACGTGCAGAGCTCCAGCTTTGACGCCATTTCCCCTAGATATTGAAACCAGTTATGTCATGTCATATCGGGTTCCTAGATTTAAGACGAGAAGGGGGTAGGTCAATAGGCGACCGAACTAGATCCTGGATCTCTCACGGTCAATCAAAGTTACATCAGAAGATGAAATACCAATATATTATTATTATTATTATTATTATTATTATTATTATTATTATTATTATTATCATAGGGCTCTAAGGCCCGACACTACCAGACTGTTGTAAGATCAGAAGATTTATATGATTCAGAAACACTGAGCTTGAGAAATGAATCCTCAAAACGAAAACTGGAGGAACTAGAAAGAAGGATAGAGAGAAAGATCTTGGGACCCATTAAAAAGGAAGGAACATGGAAGCTCAGAAAAAATTAAGATTTTTTAATAAGGTGGGTAAAATAGGAGGCTGACTTTATTCGGTCACGAGTTTCGTATTGTCTCCCCGATGTTGTTTTGACAACATTAAATGTACTTGAGTTAGAAAACGTGAATTCATGTATAGGTTGTGAACCTAGACCTGACACCATTGTAGAAGCCATGAGTAACTTGGGATTTTTTTTGAAACTGCAGAAGGAAATTAATGCAATCATTTTCTAAGTATACATATTTTTTTTGCAATGAAAACTAGAAATTGCTTGCGGCCATCTGAGAGAGGTAAGCCACGTGTGATTACGTGTGTGTGTATGGTGTATATATTATTATAACCTGGAACTGCCGAACACTTTGATGGTGAAGTGCAAAGATAGTGTTATTTACCTGTTGTAAATATTATGAGTGTCGCTGACAAACTTTCGCAAGAAAATCGGCAGAAATTATTACTAATGTTATCTGGTATCGTTGAAACAGACACTCTACAGTGAGATACAAGATTTGGTTATGTATGTTCTTTATTAAGTGTTTGTAATATGTAATGATGTATATATCAGCCGTTTTGTTGTAGTGTGTTATTTTCATATATGTTATATCTGTAAATAACAGGAGGGCGTATGTAACCATCCAGGCTTCTCCAGCCCTACTAATTTAATATATCATTTTACGCGATATCATTTGATATCAAGTTTATCCGCCATCGGCAATTATTCGTAATAACATATTTATTCAACATCAATCATTTGTAATCAAGGCCTTTTGGAATCATATTGTATATATGATAACATCGTTTTATTATTTAAATTATTATATTATGTAGGATAGGAATTCATTATGTTGTAAATACGGTCAATATGTTGAGACATAGTTGTTTTCATTTCATCTCATATTTGTGTATACGGAGGGTTATTCTTAAAGCTTGGGATTTTGCGTGACTCATGGGTTTGGCGAAGGCAGTAAACAGCGACCCGCGCGCGAGGCTTGCATACCAGCAGAGTACATCATCGCCACGCCTACTGGACTCGACAAGAAATAAGAGAAGGGGAGATGATAATGCGATCTACGAATCAGATGTTTCGTTATATAGAGATCTGAGATGAAGCTGTTACCTAGAGTGAGGGAGCCCGGTGATATTATCAAGTGCGGAGCGAGATACTTACGGATACTCCATCAATACTACTTCTACTGTGAACATCTACTTTGAACGACGTTATTTGATTTTTGAAACAGAGTGTGGTCGCTCCGCGACATAGTTATTTTTGTACAATGTGTTGTCGCTTCGATACAGTACTTAGGTGCGGTAATGTTATCGGATCTGCGTGAGACGAAACAAGCTTACGGCTTGTGTTATTTTTAGTAAATCTTCTGGACGAAGAACTATGTTTAGTTCAAGTCTACGGAATTTGGTACAAGTCTGTACCGTATAAATAGTATAGCTCAGTTGGACTGAGATTTCTACTAATATGGAAAAATTCATATCTCTGAATTTTCTCCTCATACGATCAACGCTGATCAGTTATTACAAGTATAGGGCCAATGTATAATTTAAAGACTAGGCAAGTACATGGGGAGTGCTAGTCCAGATAGCCCATACTACATCAGAGAAGGAAGGAAGGAAGGATGCCCATGGAGCAAATTCTACATCGAGAAGAAGAGAACGAGTAACCACGGAAACCAGATGACTTCAATTGAAACTGCAATTGGTGAGCTTCAATTAGATAAAGCAAGCAATAGTAAATTCATTAAAGTAAATTATAAATTCCTCCACGCTTTAAGGAACTTTTCCGATTCATCTCATTTTTTTGGATAATAAAAATACATTTGTATTTTATATTGCGTTAATTTTCTTTCTTAAGCGATACTTAATGGTTAATTATTTAAAATCCTATCCCTGTGATTTAAGTATAAGTCTCTATGCTAGTAAATATAAATTTTGGTTTACAGTTTTGTTTAAAACTGTAACCCTGGCGCCCAAACATCACATAGAGAAATGGGAAACCATGGAATGTTAATTGTTTCTATTTGCGTGGCAATTTGCGGGCAAGCCACAAATAGTTTATTTGATATTCATGTGTCCCAAGGTAATAACTTTCATCTCCCCAAGTGTTTTGATGAGGGGCCTGATTGCAGGCTGACGAAACAGATCCTAACACAAGTTTTGAATCTCAAAGGTAAACCTAGATGGCACCAAGGAGTGGCTGAAGATTTGAGGCTGAACGGGATAACGGAACAAAAATTCCAGGAATGGAAGGTACCTGAAGATGAGGTCGAACTAGTGAAATAACTTCCCTGGTCAGAGAACAAAAGAAATTCTGATATTAAAAGAATGAAGGACATGTGGCCAAGGATACGTAAATATGGTTGGAAACCTAAATAAACCAGGGTCCAATGAGGCCGGGACGATGTTAAAATATAGTAATATGGCCTCAGCTAGCGTGTGCAAGCATTTTAATTTCCCGCATCTGGCTGCTTGCTCGTCTATTTCGACGTTACGCCTACTTGATGGCAGATTAAACAGAATCTCCCTCGGGCATCTATAGCAAATGAATTTTGTCGGGTGAACACCAAATGTGTTACCAGAGATCTTTTGCATGACGACATCGTACGATATGGAGTGTCCGACCTCCTCTGCTGGGTTTGAACCCGCTGTCCAGAGTCCGACACTCTACTTCTGATCCACGGAGGAAGTTGTGAATTTCGTTAAGTTTCAGTAAATAGCACACGTAATAAATCGTCTCATCCTCATTGTGCTAATAACGAATTACTATTATTATGATCCCCCTTTGTGGTGTGGTGGTTAGTGTGATTAGCTGCCACCCCGGAGGCCCGGGTTCCATTCCCGGCTCTGCCACGAAATTTGAAAAATACTACGTGGACAGGAACGGGGTCCTCTCGTCCTCGGGAAGTCAGCTGAGCAGAGGGGGGTTCAATTCCCTCCTCAGCCATCCTCGAAATGCTTTTCCGTGGTTTTCCACTTCTCCTCCAGGCAAATTCCGGGATGGTACCTAACATAAGGCCACGGCCGATTCCTTCCCCGTTCCTTGCCCATCCCTTTCAATCTTCCCATCCTACACAAGGCCCTTGAAGAGCATACCAGGTGAGGCCACCTGAGCGAGATACCTGTCCTCTTCCCCACTTGTATCCCCGACCAAAAGTCTCACGCTCCAGGACATTGCCTTTGAGGCGATAGAGGTGAGATCCCTCGCTGAGTCTAGGGGAAAAGCCAACACTGGAGCGTAAAGGGATTAAATAAATAAATTAATACTACGGTAATAATAGTTATTATTATTATTATTATTATTATTATTATTATTATTATTAAATCTACATTAGTAGAGCCTACACAAACGAATCAAATACTTTACGAAATTAAACATACTGATGAACTATTCACAGTTAATTAAGTATTCATGAACTGTTCTGGAAATTCATGTCTTAGAGTTTTAGTACCCATATATCAAACAACTCGCCTTTAATATTTTTAGCATTGCGTTTTATTTGTAGCAAACTGAAGACCGTCATTCGTTCGTAGTTTGCTTCGGTGCGCTTCTCATATTTGCTTCAGAACCTTTAGCTGAAATGTAGCTCATTTGGTTCGCGTGACAGAGTGCGAATAATGAGGGTAAGGGACCGTTCACCCCAGAAATGAGATGACCAAAACACGCACAACTCCCTACTTCCTCTCGTGACGTCGTCCACAAGGGAGAGAACTAGAGTCACTGGACCTTACGAGCAGCGACATCCTGAGAGGGGCCCATAGACGTGCAATATTATTGCGCAATATCGGGGTTTGTGCAATATAATTGATAGTGTGTATTTAATATTGAAGGGTTGTGCAATATATTGTACGAAATCAAAAGAGTTTGAAATATATTGCGCAAATCACAAAATACTGTGTCGTGTGTTGGTAATATTGTGCAATATCGCGTCCTCCCGCCAGTTGGTATCAACAAGTGGGGGAGAACGTATCGTGATGGCAGACAAACAGGTAGTGAAAACGTTTATTTTGGAGCTTATCGAAGCCTTCCAGCTCTATGGGACGTTAAGAGCAAAGATTACAATAATCGCGTTAAAAAAGGCGAACAGAACGAGGTGCTTATTAAGAAATATCGCGAAAAATATCCGAACGCCGACAAGCAAGAAGTTATTTTTTTTAAAGTCAGTTCTCTGCGTACAAACTTCCGGAAGGAAGTGAAGCGGCATCGTGATACAGAAAAGAGTGTTCACCAAACAAAATACCGGCATGGACTCACTATATATTACCACGCATAATGTACGTCTATGACCGCTTTTGCACAATATATTGCACAACCAGCAATATTATATCCACACGATTCTATTTATTGCACAAACCAGATTGTTGTGTAATAATATTGTATGTCTGTGGGCAGCTAACAATATATTGTACAATCCATTTTGCACAATAATATTGCACGTCTATGGGCCCCACATCGAGGGATTGCAGCTGGCCTCGTACGCTGAAGTGTTCGCTTATACTACAGCATTCTTGTGTACCGATCACATGGGGGCCAGGGGGCGTAGTGTCCCCGACTTTTGCGTCTCTATGGGGCATTGCCCCAGATCAAAGAAACTCATCGCCGGGGGAAATTTCATATCATGATCTTGGTTTATCGTTCAGCATTGTTAATACCGATCAGCGACAATATGCACTGCGGTGGTTTCGTTTGATAATCTATATATATAAAGTAGCTTGTCCTGACTGACTGACTGACTGACTGACTGATTCATCATCGCCGAGCCAAAACTACTGGACATAAAGAAATGATATTTTGGGCATAGATTCATATTAAGATGTAGGTGCTCGCTAAGAGAGGATTTTTGGATATTCCGTCGCTAAGGGGGTGAAAAGGGGGGTGAAATTTTAAAATGAGTGTGTCTATATCTCAAAACTTTAAAAGTTTACAGATGTGAAAATTGGTATTTAGAATCTTCTTTAAAAATAAGGAAACACGTATTTTTTTGTTTTCAGACAATCCCAATAGGAGGGGTGAAAAAGGGTGAAAAAGGGGTTGAATGCCTTTAATCCGGATACGCTACTTATATCTCAGAAACTGAAGATATTACAGACCTCAAAATTGGTACTTTTGATCGCTGTGAAAAGTGAAGAAACACATATTTTTTTGTTTTTGGAAAATCCAATTAATGCGAGGGTGAAAGGGGGGGTGAATTTTTAAAATGAGTGCATCTATATCTCAACAGTTTTAAAGTTTAGAGATGTAAAAATTAGTATTTAGAATCTTCATAAAAAATAAAGGAACACGTATTTTTTTGTTTTCGGAAAATCCCAATAGGAGGGGTGAAAAGGGGTGAAAAATGTGTTGAATGCCTTTAAAGAGAATACATATATCTCAGAAACTGAAGATATTACAGACCTCAAAATTGGTACTTTTGATCGCTTTCAAAAATAAAGAAACACATATTTTTTTGTTTTTGGAAAATCCAATTAATGCGAGGGTGAAAGGGGGGGGTGAATTTTTAAAATGAGTGCATCTATATCTCAAAAGTTTTAAAGTTTAGAGATGTAAAAATTGGTATTTAGAATCTTCATTAAAAATAAAGGAACACGTATTTTTTTGTTTTCGGAAAATCCCAATAGGAGGGGTGAAAAGGGGTGAAAAATGGGTTCGGATGCCTTTAAAGAGAATACTTATATCTTAGAAACTGAATATATTACAGACCTGAAAATTGGTATTTGGGATCTACTTTAAAAATAAAGAAACAGGTATTTTTTCGTTTTGGGAAAATCCAAATAATGGGGGGGTGAAAAGGGGGGTGAATTTTTAAAATGAGTGTGTCTACATCTTAAAACTTTAAACGTTTACAGATGTAAAAATTGGTGTTTAGAATCTCCCTTAAAAATAAAGGAACACGTATTTCTTTGTTTTCTCTAAATCCCAATAGGAGGGGTGTAAAAGGGTGAATAATGGGTTGAATGCCTTTAATGAGGATACATATATCCCAGAAACTGAAGATATTACAGAACTGATAATTTGTAAATGGGATCTCCTTTAAAAATATAGAAACACGTATATTTTTGCTTTTGGAAAATTCAATTAATGGCGGTTAAACAGGAGTGGCAAATTGGGGTGAATTTTTTGAAAGACTATATTTACAGAATATCTGAGAAGCGTAAAATGTTACAGACGTAAATAGTGGGTATTTGGAATCTCCTGTAAGTGTAAAGAAACATAGGTGATTTGTCTTTGGAAACTCCACTTAAGGGGAACTAAAATGGGGTGAAATTTTAAAATAAGAATTTCTACAGTATATCTCAAAAACTTAACATGTACAGAAGTGAAAAATGGTCATTTTTTATCCTATTAAAAATAAAGAAAAGTGTATTTTTAGTTTTCGGAAATACAACTTGGGTAGTGGGGGGTGGGGGGTAAAAGTGACTGAAAATGGTGTTGAATTCTTTTAATTAGGCTACTGATATCTCAAAAATGAAGATGTTACAAACGTGAAATTTTATTTTTGGAATCTGCTTTAAAAGTAGACAAACACGTATTCTCGGAAAATCCAATGAAGGGGATTTGGAGTGTTAAAGGATAGAAAAAATTAATTGACTTAATTGTATGAGAATACATACACCTAATAAAAACTAAAGTTGTTACAGACGTGAAAATTGGTATTTTGATCTCCTTTAAGAAAAGCGCGTTTTGGGGGGAAACAATCTTGAGGGGGGGGGGGGCTGGAGTGAAAAGGAGTTGAATTCCTTTCATGAGGACACATAAATCAAAAACTGAAGATTAGAGTGGTGATAATTGGTATTTAGAAGATCCTTTACTATTAAAGGAACAAGTATTTTTTGCTTTAATATCACTTTGTGAGGGAGGGGGGGGGGGGAGTGTGGAAGGAAGTTAAAAACGTGAATTATTTTTAAGGGGATACTTATATCTCAAAACTGAAGGTAATAAACGTGAATATTGGTATTTGGAATCTCCTTTAAACATAAAGAAACACGCCTTCTTTTAATTTTTTGGAGGGTGGGGGTAAATAAACTTAACGGCGGTGGGGTGTAAAAGGAGGTGAGACCAATTGATTTTACTGTTCGTAATGTACTTATAAGGAGCCTCCGTTCCTCATTCGGCAGCGCGCCGGCCTCTCAGAGCTGGGTTCCGTGTTTCAAATCCCGGTCACTCCATGTGACATTCGTGCTGGACAAAATGGAGGCGGGACAGGTTTTTCTCCGAATACTCCGGCTTTCCCTGTCATCATTCATTCCAGCAACACTGTCCAATATTTCATTTCATTTGTCACTCATCGATCATTGCCCCAGAGGGGAGCTTCGGCAGCCGGCACAATTCCTATTGTCGCCGCTAGATGGGGCTTTATTCATTTCATCACTGATCCTGTCGAATGATAGGAAACAGGCTGTAGACTTGCGATGTACTTATTCTGATCATAAACCGATCATTTTTAATCTTTCCTGGGTTCTTTTTCAACAGCCATATTTTCCTTCGGAGAACGTTCTTCGATTAGAGTAGATTTTCCTGCCATATAAATAAAAATTTAAACACATTTGAAATAAACGATAGGAATGAGATTGGCCGTCAAATTGTTCACCTCTATAATAAGGTCAATAATACACGGAGGTATGTCATTCGTATCGCCAGAAATTCCGCACACTTGCCTACGCGCAACAATGGTGCTGGTCACATTGTTAGCAATGACAATGGCAGCAGATGCATTTTACCGCCAAGTAGCGGTCTTGCATATTGCTGTGGGGTCCAGAACATCAATAATAATAATAATAATAATAATAATAATAATAATAATAATAATAATAATAATAATAATAATAATAATAATAATAATAATAATAATAATAATAATAATAATAATACCTAAATTCAATTAATTTCAACCACCCTAATAATAATAATAATAATAGTAATAATAATAGTAATAATAATAATAATAATATCATCCTGGACCGTCGTCAACATGTGCGGACCGTGCTGGAAACGGGTCCTGGACGGGTAATGACTACGATTGCAGTCCGGCCGCCGGTTTAGTACCGCCAAGGCACCTAAGAGGACACCACGCCGGATCTCCTCAAGGATTTGATCCACATTAAAAATGCTTATAGGAAAGCATGGCTATGATTTAGGAACCCAACTGACCGGGTGGAATACCTGGACCTAGCCCGGGAAATACGAAATCGATTGCTGGAAAGAAAGATTGAAAAATGGGAGGAACGTTGCCGTAATCTCTCAGTAAACGAGTCAGATCACGAATATCGGCGGGTTGTATATAAAACGATAAGCATTCAATTATAAATTTCAGTAAATTACCGTAGCGAAGCACGGGTATCTTGCTAGTCTATATATATAAAATAGCTTGTCCTGACTGACTGACTGACTGACTGACTGACTGACTGACTGACTGACTGACTGACTGATTCATCATCGCCGAGCCAAAACTACTGGACATAAAGAAATGAAATTTTGGGGATATATTCATATTATGATGTAGGTGCTCGCTAAGAGAGGATTTTTGGATATTCCTTCGCTAAGGGGGTGAAAAGAGGGGTGAAATTTTAAAATGAGTGTGTCTATATCTCGAAAGTTTAAAAGTTTACAGATGTAAAAATTGGTATTTAGAATCTTCTTTAAAAATAAGGAAACACGTATTTTTTGTTTTCAGAAAATCCCAATAGGAGGGGTGAAAAGGGGTGAAAATGAGGAAAATGGGTTGAATGCCCTTAATCAGGATACCAGTACTTATATCTCAGAAACTGAAGATATTACAGACCTGAAAATTGGTACTTTTGATCTCTTTTAAAAATAAATAAACACGTATTTTTTGGTTTTTGGAAAATCCAATTAATGGGAGGGTGAAAAGGGGGTGAATTTTTAAAATGAGTGAATCTATATCTCCAAACTTTTAAAGTTTGCAGATGTAAAAATTGGTATTTAGAATATTCATTAAACATAAAGAAACAATTATTTTTTTGGTTTCGGAAAATCGTAATAGGAGGGGGTGAAAAGGGGTGAAAAAGGGGTTGTATGCCTTTGATGAGGCTACTTATATTTCAGAAACTGAGGATATTACAGACCTTAAAATTGGTGTTTGGGATCTCCTTTCAAAATAAAGAAACACGTATTTTTTTGTTTTTGGAAAATCCAGTTAATGGGGGGGGGGTGGAAAGGGGGTGATTTTTTAAAATGAGTGTATCTATATCTCAAAACTGTTACAGTTTATAGATGTAAAAATTGGTATTTAGAATCTCCTTTAAAAATAAACACGTATTCTTTTGTTTTCGGAAAATCCCAATAGGAAGGGTGTAAAAGGGCGAATAATGGGTTGAATGCCTTTAATGAGGCTACTTATATTTCAGAACCTGAAGATATTACAGACCTGAAAATTGGTATTTGGGATCTACTTTAAATGTAAAGAAACACGTATTTTTTCGTTTTTGGAAAATCCAAATATTGAGGGGTGAAAAGGGGGGTGAATTTTTTTAAATTAATGTGTCTACATCTTAAAACTTTAAAATTTACAGATGTAAAAATTGGTAGTTAGAATCTCCTCTAAAAATAAAAGAACACGTATTTTTTTGTTTCCTGTAAATCCCAATAGGAGGGGTGTAAAAGGGTGCAAAATGGGTTGAATGCCTTTAATGAGGATACATATATCTCAGAAACGGAAGATATTACAGAACTGAAAATTTGTATATGGGATCTCCTTTAAAAATAAAGAAACGCGTATTTTTTTAGTTTTTGGAAAATCCTATTAATGGCGGTTAAACAGAAGTGACAAATTGGGGTAAATTTTTGAAAGATTATCTTGGAAACGTAAAATGTTACAGACGTAAAAAGTGGGTGTTTGGAATCTCCTGTAAATGTAAAGAAACATAGGTGATTTGTTTTTGGAAACTCCATTTAAGTGGAACCCAAAAAGGGTGAAATTTTAAAATGAGAATTTTTACAGTATATCTAAAAAAACTTAACATGTTACAGAAGTGAAAAATGGTATTTTTATCTCTATTAAACCTAAAGAAACGTGTATTTTTAATTTTCGGAAATACCACTTGGTTGGAGGGGGGGTGAAAGTGACTGAACATGGTGTTGAATTCTTTTAATTAGGCTACTGATATCTTAAAAATGAAGATGTTACAGACGTGAAATTTGATATTTGCAATCTGCTTTAAAAGTAAAGAAACACGTATTCTCGGAAAATCCAATGAAGCGGGGGGAGGGGGTGAAAGAATTGAAAAATTAATTGACTTTAATTGTATGAGAATATATACATCTAATAAAATCTAAAGTTGTTACAGACGTGAAAATTCGTATTTGGATCTCCTTTAAAAACGAAGAAAAACGCGTTTTGGGGGGGAAACCATCTTGGGGGGCGGGAGTGTAAAGGAGTTGAATTCCTTTCATGAGGACACATAAATCAAAAAGTGAAGAAGTTAGAGTCGTGATAATTGGTATTTAGAAGATCCTTCACTATTAAAGAAACAAGTATTTTTTGCGGGAAAATTCACTAAGGGGGGGGGAGTAGTTTGAAATGAAGTGACAAAAGTAAATTATATTTATGGGGATACTTATATCTCAAAACTGAAGGTAATAGACGTGAACATTGGTGTTTGGAATCTCCCTTAAACATAAAGAAACACGCGTTCTTTTAATTTGGGGGGGGGGGGGGTTGGCAGTAAAAACTAACGGCGGTGGGGTGTAAAAGGAGGTGAGACCAATTGATTTTACTGTTCTTAATGTAGTTATAAGGATCCTCCGTTGCTCAGGCGGCAGCGCGCCGGCCTCTCACAGCTGGGGTTCCGTGGTTCAAATCCCGGTCACTCCATGTGACATTCGTGCTGGACAAAACGGAGGCGGGACAGGTTTTTCTCCGGATACTCAGGTTTTCCCTGTCATCATTCATCCCAGCAACACATAATAATAATAAGAAGCAGAAGAAGAAGAAGAATAACATTAATAATAATATTAATAATAATAATAATAATAATGTTCCGGACCGTCGTCAAATGTGCGGACCGCGCTGGAAACGGCTCCTGGACGGGTAATGACTTAGAATGCAGTCCGACCGCGGGTTCAGTGCCGCCAAGGCACCCAATATGACACCACGCCGGATCTCCTGAAGGATTTTATCCAGATTAAAAATGATTAAAATAAAATACGGTCTGGCAAAGATTTACGGACCCAACTGACCGGGAAGAATACCTGAGCCTAGCCCGGGAAGTACGAAATCGATTGCTGGAAAGGAAGATTGAAAAATGGGAGGAAACGTGGCGTAATCTAATAGAAAACGAGTCAGATCGGGAATATTGGTGGATTCTCGCTGAAAACGTGTCAGACCGCGAATTTCGGCGGATTATATATCTAAAACAATAAGCATTCAATTACAAATTTCAGTATAATACCGTAGCGAAGCACGGGTACCTTGCTAGTACTGTATAATGTAAGCTACAGAAGGTCGTGTACCCTGCCGACAATCAATCAATCAATCAATCAATCAATCAATCAATCAATCAATCAATCAATCAATCAATCAATCAATCAATCAATCAATCAATCAATCAATCAATCAATCAATCAATCAATCAATCAATCAATCAATCAATCAATCAATCATCTGCATTTAGGGCCGTCACTCTGGTTGCAGATACCCTATCTGTTGTTTACCCAGACTTTTCTTAAATATTTTCGAAGAACTTGGAAATCTATCGAATATTTTCCTTGATAAATTATTCCAATCCCTTAATACTCGTCCTACAAATAAATATTTACCCCAATTTGTACCCTTGAATTCCAACCTTATTTTCATGAAATGAAATGAAATGGCG